>NC_053430.1:59187033-59311498 GCF_007990345.1 Gossypium hirsutum | reverse complement strand
AACAACTCCTTTCAATGTCTCTAATTCCCCTCCAAGAAAGAGATCTTGGCAAGAAAGAGCTTGAAGATGATTCTCACACCTGAAAGATTGTTAAAACAACTTTTAAAAGAAACTCAATAGCAATTCTTGAAGAAAACTCAAAGAGAATTATTATTAACTAAAAAAAACATAAATCAATTGTATGTGTATAAGGGTGAATGTCCATGCTACTTATAGGCCTCTAAAATAAGTTTTTCTAACCCTAATGGAATAACTAATGTGACAGCCCAAAATTGACCCTAGTCGGGAAGTGGTTTCGGGACCACAAAACCGAGTTATAAAAATAATTAATTGCTATGTTCTATGTTTATTATGTGTGTGTACATGCATATGTGGAAGTTTCATTCCCTAATTTTGCCAATTGCATGAAGAATTATTAAATAGGGATCAACATGAGACATGGTGAAATACGATAGGCTAATTTTAAAGGGCTTATTAGTGCATGTCAACACAAGGGTGGACTTGCATGTCAAATTGCCCAATTCCCTTATAGTGGCCGGCCAAGATGGATTGATGATGGGCAATATATTTGTTGAATTTGATATTATAATAAGAAATTGGGTTATTGGAGTTATAATGAATAAAAGAAAGAATAAAAGAAAAAAAGAAAGGTAATGAAAACAAAGCTTGTATCCTTGGTTCTTCTTGGCCGATTGTAAAGAGGAAGATAGGAGGGAAACATTCGGTCACTTGAAGCTTGAGAAGGTTAGTAAAAATTTTGTTAGTTTTTGAAATTTTAAGTTTAGTTTAAGTCAATTAGCTAGTTCCATATTAGCCCATTTGAAAACTTGGAATTTTAGATGTTGGCTTGAGCTTTCGGTTGTGGTTGTCAAGGGAGGAAATGAGATTTTGTTTGTCTTCAACAATTGATTGGTATATAAGTGTTAAATGTGAGAAAATTTTGTTTGGGTAATTGTAATAAATAATTAGAGGCTTAATTATCAAAAAGTTTCGGTTTTGATATTATTTTTATAAGCGTAATTAGTTCAATTTGATAATAAGGTATGAGGTGATAAGTAAAATTTTCATGGTGGTTTAGGTTTAATGACATTCGGCTATGGTATTTGACAATGGTAAATTTTGTTGTTTCATGATAAAGATAGATGAGTGTTTGAGCTATACAAATAATCATATGTGAGCAATGGGTGCTAAAGGGAAAGGAATCGACTACCTTATTATGTACCAAGGCCGAATGTGTACTTGAATTATGAAGTTATTGAGTAATGTTTGTACCTTAAGTGATAGAATAGAGTGAATGCTTGGGATGTGATATGTGTGAATTGTATGTTAAATTAAGGTTTGCTAAGCTAGCTATTAAGGTGAAATGCAAATGTTAGTATTTGATTTGGTAATAATCTGCTTGGGGACAGCAGCAGTAAGGTGATTTTGGAAAATCGCCATAATTTGTAGGAGTTGAATTAGAAGCTGAGTAAATTATTTCATTAAAGCTTGAAGAGTCTATTTTCTTACAAAAGAAACTATAAGAACTAAAGAGTTACCAATCTTGAGATATTTGAAGTATTGTGGGGCTGAGTCAAAATGACTACTAGATTCCCTGTTCTGTTTTTAGGAAATCATTATAAATTGTACAAAAATGATTATAAGATAAAATTTATATGCTTAAACTCCTTAATGAGTCTAGTTTCAAATGAAATCAAATACAACACATTTGGAATTCTGTAAAATGAGAAATTTGATTCGTAGTGAAGAGTGGTCAGATTAGTCAAACAGTGAAACAGGGGAAAATTTAAGAAAAATATGGTATTGATTGGCCAAGCCTAAAATTCTGAAAATTTTATGGATGGAAGATATACGAGTCTATATTCAGGGAAAATTAATGGCAAGTGATTTGGAGTTTTGTAGCTCCAGTTATAAATAATTTAGTGACTGCTGCTCAGGGAAAACAGCTCGTAGTGAATATGTGATTTTGTTGTAAACATTAATGAAAATTTGCTAATGAATTATTTATTGATTTTTATAAAGCTTACTATAATCTATGTGTGTGAAAGTCGAATCAATTTATATATTATTCTGAAAGTAATACTTGAATAGTCGATTAATGACTATTTTAAAATTTGTTGAACTTAAGCTCAAGAGCAAAGGGGAACTAAATCCGATAAAGGGAAGGAAAAAGTAATTGAATAGCCATTGAAGTCGTTCGACAACATCCGAGGTAAGTCTTCGAGTAATGACCCTACTTGAATTATATTGAAATGATTAGTCATCCTATGATGGATAGTCAAATGTGCATAGAGACTATGTTATAAAGCCAATTGAAATCATGCTCTTTGTGTGTGGCTATTGAGCCGAAATTGGAAAGGTTTAATAAATGCTTTGTGTTTGAGCCTTAGTAACGAAAGTGAAATATGGATGTGTCATGATTGTTGATATATATGTGCATGAGCATTTGGATTTTATCCGGGCTAAGACCCGCAGGCATTTGTGCGAGTTGATATATCCGGGCTAAGACTCGCAGGCATTTGTGCGAGTTGATATATCCGGGCTAAGACCCGCAGGCATTTGTGCGAGTTGATATATCCGGGCTAAGACCCGCAGGCATTTGTGCGAGTTGATATATATCCGGGCTAAGACCCGAAGGCAATTGTGCAAGTTGATATATCCGGGCTAAGACCCGCAGGCATTTGTGCGAGTTGATATATATCCGGGCTAAGACCCGAAGGCAATTGTGCAAGTTGATATATCCGGGCTAAGACCCGAAGGCATTCGTGCGAGTTGCTATGCCCGGGTTAAGACCCGAAGGCAATTGTGCTTGTGGTAATATCCGGCTAAATTCCGAAGAAACTTGGGTATGAATGTGAGCGTTTTGTGCTGTAATAAATTCAATTAATACGCTCAACAAACCCAAACGATAAGGTATGTTTGCATGTGATTCGGAAAAGTCGATTCGTTTTAAGTAGTATTCGTTCAATCGACTAACGAACTTTTGGGCTTTTATAGGGGTTGATACCTTGTGTGTGTATATATGTTGACGAATTGTGAAGTAAGCATGATTATGAGAATGTGTATTAATAAAGTGATTCATTTAGCTATGTGAATGTAATACTTTAGTCAAAGCCGATTTCATTACTTGAAACTTACTAAGCTTTAAAATGCTTACCCCGTTGCTTTGGCTCTCTGTTTTATAGATTTTGTTCGTTGGCTATCGGATTCGGGATCATCGAAGTCGAAGTCATCCACACTATCAAAGCTCTTTTGGTACTCTTTTAGTTGAACTCTGGATATGGCATGTATAGGACTACCCCTTGTTGTTTTAAGCACTTTTTGTGATGTATGTGTGTACAGCCATGCGAAAATGGCTTGTAGAAGTGGAGTATGGCATTAGACCATTTGTGTTTATGTATGTATATATGGTTTCATGATGTGACTATGGTTTGGAATGGAAGTGTTGGGCAAATGATCAGCCATTGGAATGGCTAAATATGATCATATGTGGACCTATGTATGACAAAACCCTAGTTGGTCCATGGTAACCACGAAATAGGTAAAGTTTACCTTGAAAACAGATGCTGACAGCAGCAGTGGTGTGGATTTGAAAAATCACAAAAATTTGTAGGAATGGAATTAAATAGTGAATAAATTATGTAATCGAACCTTGATGAATCTATTTTCATATGAAAGTAACGAAACAATCATATGAACAGTATATTAAGAGATATTAAAGTTCTCGTGAAATAGGGCCAGAACAGTTTCTGGATCTCCTGTTTCGACTTTGAAAATTTACCATAAATTAACCAGAGATAATTAGGAGTCATACCATATATGTATAGATTCCTCTCTGAGTCTAGTTTCTATAGAAACAAACGGCATCAGTATTGGAGCCTTGTACAAGGAGATATCCAAGTCGTAATGCACAAAGGTCAGGGTAGTCGATCCCTGTAACATGGGAGACTTTGACTAATAAACTGTACTAATTGGCCCTACCAAAAATTCTAGAAAAAAATATGTAGGTGGGAATATGAGTCTAGTTTCAGGGAAAAATCACGAAACTGATTTTCGAGTTGTGAAACTCAAGATATGATTTTTTTAAAGCGACTATTACGCAGATTGGCAGTGTCTGGAAAATTTTTAAAAGTTTGTTAACACCTCGTGTTTGACTCCGGTGACGGTCTCGGGTTCGGGGTGTTACAATTGATTGGTATCAGAGCTACGGTTTAGTCGATTCTAGGACTACCGTAATGCGTTGGGTCTAGCTATACATGCCATTTTATGTGATTATTTGATAGTGTGGTGATTTCTGACATTTGCAAATGTGTTTATTTATAGTAATGGATCCCGATCCCGACCGAGAGGTAGCTGATGATCTTGAGAGTGTAGCGCCTACTCCCGCACAAGGGACAGCGCCGGCGGACTCTCAACCTAATGCTAGTAACCCGAATGATGAAGCTAGACAAGCTTTCTATAGCGTGATGAATGATTGGTTCAACCAATACATTCGAACTAATACGGCTGTTCCACAACCTCCATTCCCGACAAATACCACCCCCGCACCTACAATACCTCTGGTAACTGACCAAATAAGGTCAAATAAGCCCCCAGTTGACAGAATCCGAAAACATGGGGCTACTGAATTTAAGGCTACGGATAGCGATGATGCCGAGCAAGCTGAACTTTGGTTGGACAACACTATCCGGGTACTCGATGAGCTATCTTGTACACCTGATGAATGCCTAAAGTGTACTATCTCCTTGTTACGCGATTCTGCCTACTATTGGTGGAGTACTCTGACTTCTGTTGTGCCTCGAGAGCAAGTAACTTGGGAGTTTTTCCAAACTGAGTTTCGGAAAAAGTATATCAGTCAGAGATTTGTTGATCAAAAACGGAAGGAATTTCTTGAGCTTAAGCAAGGTTCTATGTCAGTTACTGATTACGAGAGAAAATTTGTTAGACTTAGTAGATAAGCTCGGGAATGTGTTTTGTTCGAGGCTATCATGTGTAAACGCTTCGAGGATGGGCTGAATGAAGATATAAAAATGTTCGTTGGCATTCTTGAAATACGAGAGTTCGTAGTACTTGTCGAGCGAGCTTGTAAAGCCGAAGAGCTTAGAAAAGAAAAACAAAAAGTTGATGTGGGAACAGGGGAGTTTCGTAAAAGATCCTCGGGAAAGTCTCTTCAACAGGCATCGAAGAAATTTCGAGATGATGTGGGCCGGTCTAGAGGCACTTCGGGCCTTTTTAGACGAGATCGTGATCGACCCCCTGTGGGTACCCGAGGCACTTCGATCGCTAGTGTTAGGAATGAACGTCGAGACAAAACAGAATGTCGATATTGCGGTAAATGGCATTCGGGGAGTTGTAGATTCCATGACCGCTCCTGTTACAAGTGTGGATCAGTTGACCACTTCATCAAAGATTGCCCGAGGTTGTCTGAACAGAATGTAAATCAGAGTGGGAAACCGGGTGCTACCACTGCTCGAGGTAGACCATCTAGAAATACGGGCAATGCTAGTGGTGGTCAGAGAGGATCTAGAGATGCTACGACCGATCCGAGGCTCGTGCGCTTGCTAGAGCTTATGCTATACGTGCCCGCGAGGATGCTTCTTCGCCTGATGTTATTACCGGTACTTTCACTCTCTTTGATACTAATGTAATTGCTTTGATTGACCCCGGTTCTACTCATTCTTACATATGTGAAACCTTAGCATCCAGTAAGACTTTACCTATTGAGTCTACTGAGTTCGTAATTCGGGTGTCAAATCCCTTGGGTCGTTACGCGCTTGTCGACAAAGTGTGTAAGAAATGTCCCCTAGTGATTCGAGGTTCCTATTTTCCGGCGGACTTGATGCTTTTGCCGTTTGATGAATTTGATGTTATTCTCGGGTTGGATTGGTTGACCGTGCATGATGCGGTTGTGAATTGCAAAAGCAAGACTATTGATTTGAGGTGCGCAAATAACGAAGTAATCCGAGTTGAGTCTACAGACTTGGGTGGGTTGCCAGTTGTAATATCCTCAATGTTGGCCCAGAAATATGTAAGAAAAGGGTGCGAAGCATACCTTGCGTATGTACTTGATGACAAAGAATTAGAAAAGAAACCCGAATCTGTGCCGGTGGTTTGTGAATACCTGGATGTTTTTCCTAAAGAATTACCAGGTTTACCACCTGTTCGGGAGGTAGAGTTTGGTATTGAGCTTGTACCTGGGACTACGCCAATTTCGATAGCTTCGTATCGTATGGCACCAACCGAGTTAAAAGAGTTGAAAGCTCAGTTGCAAGAATTGACGGATAGAGGTTTTGCTCGACCAAGTTTCTCACCTTGGGGTGCACCAGTATTGTTCGTGAAAAAGAAGGACGGAACCATGAGGTTGTGCATTGACTATCGTCAACTGAATAAAGTGACGATAAATAATAAATATCTGTTACCGCGTATTGATGATTTGTTTGATCAACTAAAGGGAGCCTCAGTGTTCTCAAAAATAGATTTGAGATCGGGTTATTATCAGTTGCGGGTTCGAGATTCGGACGTACCCAAAACTGCTTTCAGAACGAGGTACGGTCACTACGAATTCTTAGTGATGCCGTTTGGGCTTACTAATGCCCCTGCGGTATTTATGGATTTGATGAATCGGATCTTCAGACCATATTTGGATCGGTTCGTAGTTGTGTTCATTGATGACATCTTGGTCTATTCAAGAGATGAGACCGAACATGCTGAGCACTTGAGACTAGTGTTGCAAATGTTGCGGGATAAGCAGTTATATGCTAAGTTCAGTAAGTGTGAGTTCTGGTTAAGAGAGGTTAGCTTCTTGGGTCATGTGGTATCCGCATCGGGTATTCGAGTTGACCCGAGCAAAATTTCAGCCATACTTAACTGGAAGCCTCCAAGAAATATTACTGAAGTTCGGAGCTTTTTGGGACTCGCCGGTTATTACCGACGATTTGTCAAAGCTTTCTCGATGATAGCCACACCAATGACGAAGCTACTTCAAAAGGATGTTAAGTTCGAATGGACGGAGAAATGTCAGGAAAGTTTTGATCAACTAAAAACTTATTTGACTGAAGCTCTAATTTTAGTGCAACCCGAATCAGGCAAAGAGTTTGTCATTTATAGTGACGCATCCCTACTTGGGCTGGGCTGCGTATTGATGCAAGAAGGTCAAGTGGTGGCCTATGCGTCGAGACAATTAAAGCCACATGAGAAAAATTATCCGACCCATGATCTTGAACTAGCTGCCATCGTGTTTGCTTTAAAAATATGGCGACATAACCTATTTGGTGAAAAGTGCCATGTATTTTCGGATCACAAAAGTCTCAAATATTTGACGACTCAAAGAGACTTAAATCTGCGACAAAGACGTTGGCTTGAGTTGTTGAATGATTACGAGCTTGTCATTGATTACCACCCGGGAAAGGCTAATGTGGTTGCGGACGCCTTAAGTCGGAAGTCATTGTTTGCTTTACGAGCGATGAATGTGCATTTGTCTGTTCTACCCGACAATGTGTTAGTAGCTGAATTAAAAGCCAAACCATTATTGACTCATCAAATTCGTGAAGCTCAGAAAGTCGATGATGAATTGGTTGCAAAACGGGCTGAGTGTGTTCCGAACAAGGAATCGGAGTTTCAAATTGATGATGATGATTGTTTGAGGTTCAGAAGTCGTTTGTGTGTTCCAAGGAATTCGTGACTCATTTCGATGATTCTGAACGAAGCCCATTGTAGCCGAATGTCAATTCACCCGGGGAGTACGAAAATGTACAACGATTTGAAACGTTGGTTTTGGTGGCATGGTATGAAACGAGACATCTCCGACTTTGTTTCGAGATGTTTAATATGTCAACAAGTGAAAGCGGAACATCAAGTGCCTTCAGGATTACTTCAGCCGATCATGATACCCGAGTGGAAATGGGATCGAGTCACAATGGACTTTGTGTCCGGACTGCCATTGTCAACAAGTAAGAAGGATGCGATTTGGGTTGTTGTGGATAGACTGACTAAGTCGGCTCACTTTATCCCCGTGCGTACGGATTTTTCATTGGATAAACTAGCCGAATTGTATGTTTCTCAGATTGTGAGATTACACGGGGTACCTATTTCTATCGTGTCGGATAGAGATCCGAGATTTACCTCACGATTTTGGAAGAAATTGCAAGAAGCTTTGGGTACCAAGCTGCATTTTAGCACTGCTTTTCACCCCCAAACCGATGGTCAATCCGAGCGGATAATTCAGATACTTGAGGATATGTTGAGATGTTGCATCCTCGAGTTCAGTAGTTCATGGGAACGGTATTTACCTTTGATTGAATTCGCTTACAACAATAGTTTTCAATCAAGTATTAAGATGGCACCTTACGAGGCTTTGTACGGTCGTAAATGCCGTACACCATTGTTTTGGACCGAGCTCGGTGAAAGTAAAATTTTTGGAGTTGATTTGATTAAGGTTGCCGAACAGAAAGTAAAGGTAATCCATGAAAGTCTGAAAGCAGCCACAGATCGTCAGAAGTCGTACGCGGATTTGAAACGAAAAGACATTGAGTATCAGGTGGGAGATAAAGTGTTTCTTAAAGTTTCACCTTGGAAAAAGATACTCAGATTTGGCCGTAAGGGCAAATTGAGTCCGAGGTTCATTGGGCCGTATAAAATATCCGAAAGAATTGGTCCAGTGGCATATAGATTGATTTTACCTCCTGAACTTGAAAGAATTCACAACGTTTTTCATGTTTCGATGCTTCGACGTTATAGATCTGACCCCTCCCACATAATTAATCCCTCCGAGGTTGACATTCAATCCGATATGAGTTATGAAGAAGAGCCGATGCGTATCCTAGCTCGTGAAGTGAAGGAGTTGCGAAACAAAAGGGTTCCGTTAGTAAAGGTGTTATGGCTCAAACACGGGATCGAGGAAGCTACTTGGGAAACCGAAAGCTCGATGAAAGAATGATACCCAAACCTATTTACCGGTAAGATTTTCGGGGACGAATATTTCTTAAGTGGGGGAGAGTTGTGACAACCCAAAATTGACCCTAGTCGGGAAGTGGTTTCGGGACCACAAAACCGAGTTATAAAAATAATTAATTGCTATGTTCTATGTTTATTATGTGTGTGTACATGCATATGTGGAAGTTTCATTCCCTAATTTTGCCAATTGCATGAGGAATTATTAAATAGGGATCAACATGAGACTTGGTGAAATATGATAGGCTAATTTTAAAGGGCTTATTAGTGCATGTCAACACAAGGGTGGACTTGCATGTCAAATTGCCCAATTCCCTTATAGTGGCCGGCCAAGATGGATTGATGATGGGCAATATATTTGTTGAATTTGATATTATAATAAGAAATTGGGTTATTGGAGTTATAATGAATAAAAGAAAGAATAAAAGAAAAAAAGAAAGGTAATGAAAACAAAGCTTGTATCCTTGGTTCTTCTTGGCCGATTGTAAAGAGGAAGATAGGAGGGAAACATTCGGTCACTTGAAGCTTGAGAAGGTTAGTAAAAATTTTGTTAGTTTTTGAAATTTTAAGTTTAGTTTAAGTCAATTAGCTAGTTCCATATTAGCCCATTTGAAAACATGGAATTTTAGATGTTGGCTTGAGCTTTCGGTTGTGGTTGTCAAGGGAGGAAATGAGATTTTGTTTGTCTTCAACAATTGATTGGTATATAAGTGTTAAATGTGAGAAAATTTTGTTTGGGTAATTGTAATAAATAATTAGAGGCTTAATTATCAAAAGGTTTCGGTTTTGATATTATTTTTATAAGCGTAATTAGTTCAATTTGATAATAAGGTATGAGGTGATAAGTAAAATTTTCATGGTGGTTTAGGTTTAATGACATTCGGCTATGGTATTTGACAATGGTAAATTTTGTTGTTTCATGATAAAGATAGATGAGTGTTTGAGCTATACAAATAATCATATGTGAGCAATGGGTGCTAAAGGGAAAGGAATCGACTACCTTATTATGTACCAAGGCCGAATGTGTACTTGAATTATGAAGTTATTGAGTAATGTTTGTACCTTAAGTGATAGAATAGAGTGAATGCTTGGGATGTGATATGTGTGAATTATATGTTAAATTAAGGTTTGCTAAGCTAGCTATTAAGGTGAAATGCAAATGTTAGTATTTGATTTGGTAATAATCTGCTTGGGGACAGCAGCAGTAAGGTGATTTTGGAAAATCGCCATAATTTGTAGGAGTTGAATTAGAAGCTGAGTAAATTATGTCATTAAAGCTTGAAGAGTCTATTTTCTTACAAAAGAAACTATAAGAACTAAAGAGTTACCAATCTTGAGATATTTGAAGTATTGTGGGGCTGAGTCAAAATGACTACTAGATTCCCTGTTCTGTTTTTAGGAAATCATTATAAATTGTACAAAAATGATTATAAGATAAAATTTATATGCTTAAACTCCTTAATGAGTATAGTTTCAAATGAAATCAAATACAACACATTTGGAATTCTGTAAAATGAGAAATTTGATTCGTAGTGAAGAGTGGTCAGATTAGTCAAACAGTGAAACAGGGGAAACTTTAAGAAAAATCTGGTATTGATTGGCCAAGCCTAAAATTCTGAAACTTTTATGGATGGAAGATATACGAGTCTATATTCAGGGAAAATTAACGTCAAGTGATTTGGAGTTTTGTAGCTCCAGTTATAAATAATTTAGTGACTGCTGCTCAGGGAAAACAGCTCGTAGTGAATATGTGATTTTGTTGTAAACATTAATGAAAATTTGCTAATGAATTATTTATTGATTTTTATAAAGCTTACTATAATCTATGTGTGTGAAAGTCGAATCAATTTATATATTATTCTGAAAGTAATACTTGAATAGTCGATTAATGACTATTTTAAAATTTGTTGAACTTAAGCTCAAGAGCAAAGGGGAACTAAATCCGATAAAGGGAAGGAAAAAGTAATTGAATAGCCATTGAAGTCGTTCGACAACATCCGAGGTAAGTCTTCGAGTAATGACCCTGCTTGAATTATATTGAAATGATTAGTCATCCTATGATGGATAGTCAAAGGTGCATAGAGACTATGTTATAAAGCCAATTGAAATCATGCTCTTTGTGTGTGGCTATTGAGCCGAAATTGGAAAGGTTTAATAAATGCTTTGTGTTTGAGCCTTAGTAACGAAAGTGAAATATGGATGTGTCATGATTGTTGATATATATGTGCATGAGCATTTGGATTTTATCCGGGCTAAGACCCGCAGGCATTTGTGCGAGTTGATATATCCGGGCTAAGACCCGCAGGCATTTGTGCGAGTTGATATATCCGGGCTAAGACCCGCAGGCATTTGTGCGAGTTGATATATATCCGGGCTAAGACCCGAAGGCAATTGTGCAAGTTGATATATCCGGGCTAAGACCCGCAGGCATTTGTGCAAGTTGATATATATCCGGGCTAAGACCCGAAGGCAATTGTGCAAGTTGATATATCCGGGCTAAGACCCGAAGGCATTCGTGCGAGTTGCTATGCCGGGGTTAAGACCCGAAGGCAATTGTCCTTGTGGTAATATCCGGCTAAATTCCGAAGAAACTTGGGTATGAATGTGAGCGTTTTGTGCTGTAATAAATTCAATTAATACGCTCAACAAACCCAAACGATAAGGTATGTTTGCATGTGATTCGAAAAAGTCGATTCGTTTTAAGTAGTATTCGTTCAATCGACTAACGAACTTTTGGGCTTTTATATGGGTTGATACCTTGTGTGTGTATATATGTTGACGAATTGTGTAGTAAGCATGATTATGAGAATGTGTATTAATAAAGTGATTCATTTAGCTATGTGAATGTAATACTTTAGTCAAAGCCGATTTCATTACTTGAAACTTACTAAGCTTTAAAATGCTTACCCCGTTGCTTTGGCTCTCTGTTTTATAGATTTTGTTCGTTAGCTATCGGATTCGGGATCATCGAAGTCGAAGTCATCCACACTATCAAAGCTCTTTTGGTACTCTTTTAGTTGAACTCTGGATATGGCATGTATAGGACTACCCCTTGTTGTTTTAAGCACTTTTTGTGATGTATGTGTGTACAGCCATGCGAAAATGGCTTGTAGAAGTGGAGTATGGCATTAGACCATTTGTGTTTATGTATGTATATATGGTTTCATGATGTGACTATGGCTTGGAATGGAAGTGTTGGGCAAATGATCAGCCATTAGAATGGCTAAATATGATCATATGTGGACCTATGTATGACAAAACCCTAGTTGGTCCATGGTAACCACGAAATAGGTAAAGTTTACCTTGAAAACAGATGCTGACAGCAGCAGTGGTGTGGATTTGAAAAATCACAAAAATTTGTAGGAATGGAATTAAATAGTGAATAAATTATTTAATCGAACCTTGATTAATCTATTTTCATATGAAAGTAACGAAACAATCATATGAACAGTATATTAAGAGATATTAAAGTTCTCGTGAAACAGGGCCAGAACGGTTTCTGGATCTCCTGTTTCGACTTTGAAAATTTACCATAAATTAACCAGAGATAAGTAGGAGTCATACCATATATGTATAGATTGCTCTCTGAGTCTAGTTTCTATAGAAACAAACGGCATCAGTATTGGAGCCCTGTACAAGGAGATATCAAAGTCGTAATGCGCAAAGGTCAGGGTAGTCGATCCCTGTAACATGGGAGACTTTGACTAATAAACTGTACTAATTGGCCCTACCAAAAATTCTAGAAAAAAATATGTAGATGGGAATATGAGTCTAGTTTCAGGGAAAAATCACAAAACTGATTTTCGAGTTGTGAAACTCAAGATATGATTTTTTTTAAAGCGACTATTACGCAGATTGGCAGTGTCTAGAAAATTTTTAAAAGTCTGTTAACACCTCGTGTTCGACTCCGGTGACGGTCTCGGGTTCGGGGTGTTACAACTAACTTGTCAACTCATCAAATAAAAAACAAAATAATTCTAATTGTGGCCTTTTAATGGGAATTCAATTAAAGGAATTAAATGGGCTCTTTGGGTTGAATTTTTACATGATGATCGACCTATTAAAATAAATTTGGACCTATAGTGTAAATATTTTACAATTTGGGCCACTTTGATAATTTGGCCTGATATTCAATTAAATTACTTCCTACACACCAGAATAGGCTTGGAGACATCTTAATGGGCCATTTTACAAGAACTTGGTCTTGTGATCCATTTGCTCACAAAATTGGCTCATTCAAGCTCATATATGAAATTCGATGTGGCTTGGCTTCAAGATTTGGTTTCTTGAACCAAGATTTCGAAGATTTAAATTCTTGATTTTCTTAATTCTCGAAATTTTCTAAAATAGTAAAATTGGACCAAGATTTGGTTTCTTGATTTTCTGGAAAATAAGAAAGTGAATCTTGATTTTCTTTTTCGGTCGTATGTGCATCTAGGGCATTGGTAACGAAGTCTTGGATGGTCCTATTCAATCTTGCCTGAATTTTCTTGGCCTTCGACCTCATTATTGGGCCATGAGAAAATTTGTGCCCATTATGTTCATGAGCCTTATTTTGGGCATTGAGACTCGCATCATTCCTCTATTCCTCAGAAAGATTCGCCCTTGAATCTGAAACATCAAAGGGAGATAAATCAGCAATATTAAATTTGATAGGCGTTGTCATTGATCCATTTGAGTACTTGGAAAGGCCCATCTCTATTATGGCCTTTGAATTGGACTGAGCTACTCGTATCATTCCCCCTTCCTCACAAAGATTTGTTCCCAAATCTTTAGCTGCACAAAAAGAAAAAAGGATTAGAATAAAAAATGATAAAAAGAAAAAAATACTTACCTAAGCTTTCTTGTGTGCAAAAACTATCTCTAAGATCAAAGGCATTATTTTGATCCTCCAAATCCACTTTGATAATGTATGTCTCCTTTAAAAACAAGGTATCAAAAACAAAGAAGTGTTAGGTACATGAGTTTTCAAGTAAAAAACAACTTGTAACTTTCTTTTAATATGCTCGGTCATCCATAATAATTTCCAACGATGAGTTAAGAATTTCACATAATTATAAAATCAAGAAGTTTAATATTATTATGTAAAAATTCATCAATAAAGGTTAAGATAGAAAATTTTGTTGTAAGAGAAAATATGTAAATGCTTTAAAAAAACTTATTTATTGCAACAGAATTACTATTTTTAACCTTTACAAATTTACATAAACCCATAAAACTGGTTGAACTGTCAAACCAAGGTTTAATGAAATTTGGCCAACGAGAAAGCATGTTGTAAGGAAATATTTTACAAACAAAACCGGTAGCATACTTATCAAAAACATTTAAGGTATGCCTTCTTAAATCAAATTCTAATGTTTCTTTACTTTTATTACCTTGTATCACTTGTGTGGAATTATTAATATTCAAATTACCTCTTTCCCAAAAGTAAAATCATCTATCGATGGTAGAGTAATATAATTGAGAGTTTGTCAATGGATCCATGGACCCCTGCAATAAAGAAACACCACTAAACAAAATTGAGTTAGGGTAAGTTAAAACATAATCATTCCTCATTTTTGTATGGGTATTTTTTTTTCTTTTCATATTCTTTTCCTCGTGAAAACTCTTCAATTTTACCTCATATGGATTTTCACTCTCCAAATTTGGACCATCAAGTAGATTTTCATCACTCAAGGTCTCTTTTCTCTAGGTCTTTTCACATATTTTTCCTCACATCCCATATCCCCCTCGCAAGTATTATGAATATTCAATTAGCATAATACATCTCAACAAGGGAACATGACGTTTCTATCTCATATAACTTAATAGATTTTAGGAAAAAATTCTCACTATCATCTTTTTTCATTTCACAAAGTTCGCCATCACATATCTCTTTTCCACTAAAGTAAGAATCAACAAAAGGTAAAAAGCCATACTTACTTCTCTTGTTGGATATTTAATTGGACATTGGAAACCCTTATGATCTTTTGAACTATACCAATAACATTGCACAATCTTATTCTCTCTATTTAAATGTTTAATTGGACATCCAAAACCCTAATGATATTTTAAACTACACCAAAAACATTTCACAATAGGTGAGAGATCAATCGTACTCCTCTTTTCGTTTGACCATCTCACATTGTCTAGTAGTTCCTCTATTTGCCTTTGCAACTTTCCCATCGTAGTATCGCGAATCATTATGAAAGAATGAAAAGAACACAACACTCAAGAAAAGAAAAAGTAAACAAACCTCACTTTTCAGCACTTAGAAATAAAAATCAAATTCTCAATGAGGTAAGAATTAATCTTGTGAGTCCTTTAGGAGTATTTATTACAATCAATCAGAATGTTAAAGAATCTAGCTACGAAATATACTAACGGAAAAATGAATCTAGAAGTGGCAAAACACCAAAGGTTTTTGTTGCGTGAAGGAAGGAATGTGTAACGTGCTTTAACTATAACACCCCTAACCCGTATCCATCGCTAGAACAGGGTTACAAAGTACTAACGAAAGTTACATTACAAACAAATAGAATTTCGATCATTTCATAACTTATCAATATTCATAATAAAACTAATCAAAATCATACATATTGTCCCTTATGCAAGCCCTAGATGCCCTAAACACGCGTTAGACACAAGTCGAGACTAAATAAAAAACTCGTAGACTTTTTTCAAAAACATTGCAAATTTTCAAAGCTCTGGTCACACAGCCGTGTGACTCACATGGCCAAGAGACACGCTCGCGTCTTAGGTCATGTGTGCATTCAAATTAGGGACACACGACCATGTCCCAGCCCGTGTCCTTACCCGTGTAACTCCCTGACTTGGGTCACAAGGCCAAGCCACACGCTCGTGTGCCAAGTCGTGTACCCTTCAAAGTATCCTTACACACCCGTGTGCCACACCATGTGTTAGGCTGTGTAACAACTTGACTTGTGAACCTTTAAAACTATAGGGGACATAGGACCGTGTCACTTGGCTGTGTGTCACACATGGCAGAGACACACGCCCGTGTCTCTGCTCGTGTGAATGAAAATAGGCCATTTTACAAGCCACATTTCTCACCCAATTTGGCACCAACCTACACCTAAAAATGCACACATACACTAGCTATAATCAAGCATCCAAAACAAGCAGAAGTAAGCTTTAGACATGTGATATATTAACATACAACCAGTATGCCCTTAGGCACCTCAAATGACAAGTATAATTATGTTCAACCAAGTTATCCATGTAACCAAGTAATCAACCAACTTTTATGTATAATTGCATCAATACAAAACATGTAAATTATATGCCAAATCTTACAATTTGGTATCAATTGTACCACTTATTCAATAGCATCAAACACACATATATGCTTACCATAGTGTAGCACCAAATCACATCAAGTATTAAAACATACCTCATATGCATATTCAATTACTATTTTACCTTTCATCATTCAACCTCAAATCAATCCACTCAACAACCTTATATAGAAAATTATGCACATACCAAAATACCAAAACACAAGCAAAAGAAGTGTCAATGTCAACAAAACACATATAGGCCAACATTTAGCAAAAAGAACCTATACATGCCATTATAACCAAAATATATCCAACTAAAAGTACCAAAAGAGTCAATGGATAGTGTGATCTAGCTCCGACAAGCTTCCAACCTAAACGAGCTTTCGAACCACTATAAAACACGAAAAATAACATAGAGTAAGCATTTAAGCTTAGTAAGTTCGTATAAGCATTTAAGCTTAGTAAGTTCGTATAACATTGAATTTAATTTACCATTTAATCACAATTTCGATAAGTAACATAGCATATCCCAACTCAATTTGACCTAATGCCTAAGCACATATTCACTAACATGTTAATCATGTGAAATACATATAATAGCCAATACAAATGGATGAACTCAACAATTATTCAAGTTGCCTAAACATTTATCATCCATTTCATATATCAATTTATCATGTAACATTATTTCCATGTATTTCATGTAAATACTTGTAGTAGTTTGTATCAAACTCATATAATCTCCTAACAAAACTTTACCCGTTGAACCATTTAGAATATTGTTGGATACTCGGGTAGCACACATAAGGTGTACTGAACTGTAATCCGTCAATTCCTGTACATGTATGCTCATACGAGCTCTGAATCGATATGATCTTACGAGCTGTAAATAGTAAGCTCATATGAGCTGAGCTGAATATCAGTAAGCTCTCTCAAGCTGAGAATTGGTAAATATTTGTATCCTACGAATTCCTAAGGTTCAAACGGGACTCGATAATCATCATACATCTTCATATATGCGAACGATATTCATATATGACAATAATACAAATCACATACATATAATTCAATTAAAGCATATAATTACATAATTTAGTTACACGAACTTACCTCGACAAGTATACATAGATACGGAGGCGATTAATTCGAGATTTTTCTTTTGCCTCGATCTAACTCTATACGAGGTCTATCTTGATCTATACTGATAAATTTAACTCAATTTAATATTTTTCACATTCAATTAGTCTCGAAAAATGAAATTCATGCAATTTTCCTTACCCAAGCCTAGTCAATTTCTATATATACTAATAGTACCCCATATGTTTCACAAATTCACAAATTTACCACAATATTTTCTACTTTGCAATTTAGTCCCAATTTGACAATTTTACTAAAAATTCATTTACAAAAGTTGTTTATCTAACAACAATCATTCATTTTCTATCATCAAACTTCAAAACTTAAGCATGTACATTAATGGTAAAACCCTAACAGTTTTGCAAATTAGTCCCCGTGCTAGCTAGATTAAGCTATAATGATCTTGGAAACATAGAAATCATTAAAAATGGGACACAAATCACTCACCAATTGAGCTTCAAAGTAGACGAACCATAGATGAGCAAAAAAAAAATGGCTTCTTTCCCTTCAATATTCGGATGAACATTGATGAAGAAATGTAACAACCCGTTTTTACTCAAATGGGAACAGTGATTTTGGGACCACAAATCCAAAGTCAAAATATTTATTTTATTATTATTTTAATGTTTACAACATGATTGAATGTTTGTGTGAAAATTTCGTTAAGAAATTTTATCATTTGATTGTTAATTTGATAAAAAGGACTAAATCGCGTAAAGTGTAAAAGTGGAATTCTATTAATTAAAAGTATCTAATAGATATAGAATTTTAAACTAGAGGTCCTTATGTTGTGATTAGACCATTTAAATTGTAAGTGGACAAATATGGACATGTATAAATGAATTTTAATGTTTTAATTAAAGGATAATTTAGTAATTTATGTAATTAAGTTAATAAAATAAAACAAAAAAATATTTTGGTGCTTTCATCTACTTCTAGCCGAAATTAAGGGAAGAAAAGCTCCATTATTGTACTTTGAAGCATTAAGCTCCATTATTGCACTTTGAAGCATTTGGCCATAGTACCTAGTGCATGTAAGTGAATTTTTATTCGGTTTTTAATGATTTCTATGTTTTTGAGATCGTTGCAACTAGGTCTAGCTAGCCTGGGGACTATTTTGAAAAATTGTTAAATATTTTGAATGATTTCATTGATGAATACATGTGTGTTTTGATGTTTGATGATAGATTATGAATGCTTGTTGATGTATATCAAGTTTTGTTAAGCGATTTTTAGTGAAAAATGCAAATTAGGGATTAAATTGTTAAATATGAAAACTTTGAGGTAAAAATGTGAAATAAATTGAAAATATGGGTTGCTAGGGACCTAACTGAAATTCGGCTAGCATGGGCTTTGATTGAATTGCATGAATTTGTGTTTATATAAAATGAGGACTAAATTGTAAAAGTGGTGAAACAAATGGGACAAATGTGAAAAAGTGCTTTAATTTGTGTTTGGACTAAATTAAATAGAGGAATTATTAAATAAGCTAAATTTAATATCATATAGGTCAAGAAAGGTGAAACTCGAAGTTAGATCGGGGGAAAAAAGTTATCGACTAATCGACTTGTGTTGTCGTTTTTACATCCGAAGTAAGTTAGTATGTAATAATCATTGTTATAATTATGCTTTAAATGCTTTGATATTTCACAAATTTTGTATACAAGACTACAATCATGTTCGACGATGATTCAGCTAATTATGTGCATTTAGTGTGCGAGATCGACATAACTTCAACTATATAAATATATATTTGTACTTGTGTGTGAAATTGATACAGCTTCGGCTATTTATTTGGCACTAAGTGTGCGAGTTTCTTGAATATCCAATAATATTCCATATGGCTTAACAGATATGTCAAATATGTGAATGAATATGAGTTAAATACGGAAAGATACAGCTATGTACAGAAAACGAGTAATACACTGAAATGATGAAAATTATGGAAATTACATTTAATTTGGTGTATGCAAATGTGGTAGGTTGATGATTCTTTATGAAATATGTTATGTTATGTTTTTTGGCTTAATTTGAATTTATATGATGAGTTGATATAAATGCTATACGAACTTGCTAAGCTATAAAGCTTACTTTGTGTATTTCTCTGTGTTTGATTGTGAATTCAAAGCTAGCTTGAATTTGAGGATCATTGGAGACTCTATCATATTATCCTACTATCACTTTGGTACCTTTTGATGCCTATGTTTTGAGTATATGGCATGTATAGGGACTTTGGTCATTTTGGTTATGAGATGATAATGATTTTGGTCATTTGAAATGGATTGTAAATATATATGTTTTGGATTGTATATATAGTCATGTGAGTTGGCTTATATTGGTGATTTTGATGATGTATATAAGTGTGCAAATAACCTTTGTTTTGAGTTTGGTATTTGTTCTATAAATGCTAATTGTGATGGGTAGTTTTTGAATTAGCATTTGGAATATGAAATAGCCCATGTTTAAGGAATGATATGTTGTGATATTAGGTGAAATAATGCATGTTTGAATGTATCCATATTAATGATTTGAAATTTTGGGTATTGGTATGAAAATGTTTGGCATAATGTAGATTATGTATATCTTGTTGTGGCTGGTAATAAAATGGTATGATTTATGGTTGGATGATTTTAGAAGAATGCCTATTAATGCTATGATTTGGTGCCTTTGAGTTTGATGTAGGTGAGCATAAGTTGGGGTAGCAAATGGCTAGGTATATAGCCTATTTTTGTCCACACGGGCGTGTGTTTCAACAGTGTGCAACATACGGTCAGATTACACGGCTGGGTGTCCCTGGTGTTGAATTAGAAGTCAAGTCCATATGCTTCACACGGGCTCATACACTGGCGTGTGACTTGGTCATGTAGTATAAGTCAGTATACCCTATAGTTTTGGCACGGCCTAGCGCACAGCCTGGCACATGGGCATGTATGGCTATTTTTAGGGCACACGGGCTAGTCAGATGGGTGTATGTGTTGGCCGTGCGACCCAAGTTAGAGAGTTACATGGGGTCAGACACGGACGTGGACACGACCATGTGTTTCCATTTCGAATATCCACACGGTTTGTGACACAGGCGTGTCTGTTGGCCATGTGAGACACACGGGCATGTGTCCCTTATTTTTGATAAAATTTCTTAAGTGTTCAAAAAGTTTCCAAAGTTACCGGTTTAGACCCGAAACACTCCCAATGCATGTTAAGGGCTTCATAGGCTCGTATTAGGGACGAAATGTTTAATTGTGATTGAATTGTTTATGAATTGATTTATTGTATGAAAGATGTATGTTTAAATGTGTGAATAGTTCAGTAATGCTCTATAACTCTATTCCGGCATTAAATACGGGTGAGGGGTGTTACAAGAAAGATGATAGCAAATTTTATTTTATTTTAAGTTATCATTTCCTATTTAATTACTTAATCAACCTTTAAAATTAATCCAAAATACAAAATTCCCAAGCCATTATCATCCACATACTAATGGTCTAATTACCATATAAGGACCTCCACTTTAAAGTTCCATAGCTATTTAATTCCTTTAGCTATTAGAACTCAACTTTTACATTTTACGTGATTTAGTCATTTTTACCAAATTGAGCAAGCAAACGGTAAAATTTCTTAACGAAATTTTTATATGGTAATACTATCATGCTATAGACCATAAAATAGTAATAAATTAAATTTTTTGACCTCGGATTTGTCATCCCAAAACCACTATTTTGATTTCACTGAAAACGGGTTGTTACAACTCTTCCCCTAAAGGGATTTTCGTCCCAAAAAATCTAACAGAAAAGAGGTTCGTATATTGGTTTCTCATTGCTTCCTCGGGTTGCCAGATGGCTTCTTCTGTTCTGTGTCATTATCAAAGAACTTTCACTAAAGCTATGTTTTTATTTCTCAATTCTTTCACCTCTCGTGTTAGAATTTTGATAGGTTCTTCACTATATGTCATATTAGACTGAATCTCAACATCCTTCAAGGAGATAACATGTGAAGGGTTAGATAGGTGTCGTCGCAACATAGACATGTGAAAGACATTATGAATTCCTTCAAGTTCTAACGGTAAAGCTAATCGGTATGCAATAGGTCTTATTCTTTTAGTAATGTCATATGGCCCGATAAATCGCGGACTGAGCTCCCCTTTGCGACCAAACCAAAGAACTTTCCTCCTGGGCGCTACTTTCAAAAATAATCTATCACTGAGTTGGAACTCTATATCTTTATGTTTAAGATCAACATATGATTTCTGATGATCTAAAGCTTCTTTCAAACTATCTCAGATCACTTTCACTTTTTCTTCAATCTTGCGAATCAAATCAACCCCGTGTATCTTTTTCTCACTAGGTTCGGTCCAGTATAATGGATTTTGGCATTTATGACCCTACAAGCCTGATACGATCCCATTTTTATGCTCGACTAAAAACTGTTATAATAAGTGAATTCGACCAACATCAAATATTTGTCCCAATTGCCTTCAAACTCTAGTACACAACATCAAAGCATATCTTCGAGAATCTGAATCACGCATTCGAACTGACCACCAGTTTGAGGGTGAAATGCAGTGCTAAAATACAACTGCGTATCAAGACCTTCATGTAACTTTCTCTAAAATTGCAATGTAAGCTACAGATCTATATCCAAAATAATGGAGATTGGCACTCCGTGTAACCTAAAAATCTCAAAAACATATAATTCAACTAATTTGTCAAGTAAGAAATCTGTACGTACCGAAATAAAATATGTGAACTTCATCAAACAATATACGATAACCTAGATGGTATCTTTCTTTCTCGATGTCAAGGGTAAACCCAATACGAAATCCATAGTAACTCTATCCAATTTCCACTCTGGTATTATCACTAGCTATAACAGTCCTAAAGGTACCTGATGTTTAGCTTAACTTCCTGACATACCAAACATCTTGTTACAAAATCAGATATCTTATGTTTCATTCCTGGCCACCAATACATCTGTCTCAAATCAGTTTACATTTTATTGCTTCCTGGATGAACAGACAAGCTACCATTATGAGCTTGCTTCATGTAAGATTCTCTATAAACAATCATTGGGCCCTATCTGAAATTCTGAATCAGTAGTCGACTCACACTGTACCCTTTTAGCTAACAACTCACTATCACATTTCTGAGCGTCGCAGATCTATTGTAAAGACATCGGTTTAGCTTTTAACTCAGCTAAGATAGAGCCATCATCAGATAACATCAGTCGTGTATTCATCACTCGTAGAGCAAATAAAGATTTTCTACTCAAAGCGTTAGTAGCTATATTTGCTTTTCCTGGATGATAATCAATGATCAACTCATAATCTTTTAACAACTCAAACCATCTGTGCTGCCTCAAATTCAGATCTTTCTGCGACATTAAATACTTTAAGCTCTTGTGATCGGTAAATATGTGACATTTTTCACCGAACAAATGGTGTCACCAAATATTAAGTGCAAATACAATAGTTACTAACTTTAAGTCATGTGTCGAATAGTTTTTTTTTTCGTGTGGCTTTAACTGTTTAGAAGCATAAGCTATCACTTTTCCTTATTGCATTAAAACACGGCCTAAACCATTCAATGATGTATCGTTGAAAATCACAAATTCTTTACCCGATTCAGGCTGAACCAGAACTAGTGCTTCGGTCAACAATGCTTTCAACTGATTGAAACCTTTCTGACATTTATCAAACCATTCAAACTTCACATCTTTCTGTAATAACCGTGTCATCGGTGTAGCTACCATAGAAAAACCTTTGATGAATCTTTGGTAATAACTAGCTAATCCGAGAAAATTTCTAACTTCAGATACATTTCTCGGTGGTTTCTAGTCAACAAGTAACAAGCCATTTTTTAGTGAAATCAGAACAGTGGTTTTAGGACCACAAATCCGACCCAAAAATAAAATTTATTTTTATTTTATTAGATGGTTCACATTGTGACAGACATGTCGTGTGAAAATTTTGATACGAAAATTTTATCGATTAAGTGTTTAATTACGAGAAGGACTAAATCGTATAAAATGTGAAAGTTGAATTCTAGTAGCTATAAGCTATGGAATTCAAAACTAGAGGTCCTTATATGGCAATTAGACCATTAAAGAAAAGTATGTAGATTTTTGGTGACTCATCCATGGAAATTTAGAAAAAGGGCAAGGACTAAATTGGAATTTGAAAAATAATTAATTAATTCAACGATGAAAAGAAAATATCATCTTATTTTTTACATCTTCTTCAACATAAAATACATGGAAACCCTAGGAGAGAGAGAGAAGAAACTTTCATGGCCTAATTGGGTAAGTTCTCTTGTTCCGTTTTTAGTAATTTTGATATTTTTGAAACCGGGATAACTTAAACTATCTATTTGGGGGATTAATTTGAAAAGTTATCAAAGTATGAAAAATTGGTCATGGATGTATGTGCTGAAAATTAGAAATTTATGGTAAAAAATGAAAGGTTGTTGATAGATAAACAACTTTTACAAAGTGATTTTTGATGAAAACATGATTTAGAGACTAAAATGTAAACTTGTGAAATTGAAGAAAACTTTTGAATTTTTATGAATACATGTGTTGTAAATTTTGTAAGGGGATTTTGGTTAGGCTTGGAATAGGGAGTAAATTGAACAAGTTTCATTTTTCAAGCCTAGGGACAAAATTGGAATTTATGGAAAAGTTTTGCAAAAATGGTAATTTTGCCTAGGATGTAAATTGAGTCCAAATTGAAATACGTGAAATTGATGATTAAAGCTATTGATATAGATCTGGAAAACACAAATTCGAGGTTAGACCGAGGAAAAGAAAAGGTTTCAGATTAGTAGATTTTATAAGCGAACAAGTGTCGAGGTAAGTTCGTGTAACTTAATCAAGCTTGTAACTATGCTTAATTGAATGTTGTGTTTACATGGAGTGTGACTTATATTGAAGTACATTATTTGAATGCTATAATGAAAATTTTAATACATGTTTAAAATGGTGAAAAAGGGTTAAGTCCTAATTGAATACTGGATTTCGATGATTATATGTGCTTTCCAGGAATGAATAAGATCCTGCATTTGTAGGGGACAGGATTTAGCTTGGACGAGTAATCCTGTTAACCTTGTTATAGAAAGGATTTACCCCAGACAGGTAATCTGATATAATACCTCTCGAGTATACGTTATGATTAGGGTTTAGCCTAGACTGGTAATCCTAATTGAGCTCTTTTGAGCATATGTTTTAAAAAGGAATTAGCCTGGATTGGTAATCTTGTTATACGATATGTGGCTTAAGGGTGTGTTCCTTGATTAAGTACCCTAATGGGTACCCTCAAACAAGAAATTGATAGATTATTGAATTGTACACCTTAAGTGTACTATTTGAGCATCTATCGGAGTTTCAATGATTCAACAGACACAACTCTTGACATGGCATGAGAATTATGAGATGAAATGATAATGACTTGAAAGAATATTAAATGATGAGCTCATCTATGTTTAGTTGATTGTTATGAAGATCTTGGTGACTAACATGTTTAATTGAATGCATGTGTTTAGGCAATATTGCTAATGGATGGTAAACATGATATTGTATGCTTAGACTTAATAAACAAGATTGGTAAGTTTAGTTTCCATTATACAAACTTACTAAGTATGTAATGCTTACTCTGTTTTATTTTTCCCCTATTTTTTAGTGCCCAGAAGCTCGCGAAGAGTGGAAGATCATTAGAGCATCGTCACACCATCAACTAGTTATTTTGGGTATAATTAGTAAAATCATTTTGGTATAATGGCATGTATAGAACAACTTGGTCATTAGTGGCATGAAAATGATGTTTTGTAATCTAGCCATTGGAATGGCTAGTAATGGCTTATTTTGGTATGATTAAGTAGATTATTATGATATATTCATATGTGATATGCTAAGTTTATGTGATCAAATGGTGTTAATGCCTAAGTTAATCGAAGGTGAGTTTATAAACACATATGCATGTAATGATGGAATTGTTTAATTTGAATGCTTGGAATGGTTGGTATTGGATGTGTGTTTCAAGTGTAGGTCTTGGGTGAAACTTTGGTTGAGAAATGAAGCTAGAAATGCCTTCATTTTGTCCACATGGGTAGACACACAGGCGTGTGTCTAGACTACACACATGGTCTGGTAACATAGGCATGTGGTTAGGCCGTGTGTCCCCTGTACCTTAATTTTGAGAAACAGAATGCTCAGAATTGAGGACACGTGCATGACTCTCAGTCGTGTGTGCTACACGGCCTAGAATAGGGTGTGTGTCTTAGCCGTGTGAAACCTGCACCTAATTTCAAATTGAATTAATTAACCACACGGCCTAGCACACGGGTGTGTAGCATGGCCATGTGCACAAGTCAGAGAGTTACACGAGGTCAAACACGGCCTCCAGCACAAGCATGTCCCTTGGACCACATGGGCGTGTGAGCCCTGCTCCTTGGAAAAGTTTTGAAAAGTCACGAAAAATTCTTAAAGTTTTTGATTAAGTCCTGACTTGATTCTAATGCTTGTATTGGGCCTTGAAGGTCCAATGAAGGGACGTTTTGGATGATCACGGTTAATAAATAATAATTTACATAAAATATTTAAATTTTTTTTGAAAGTTTTGGTAATGCTCTGAAACCTTGTTCAGACAACGGATACGGGTTAGGGGTGTTACATTTAGTAGTATCAGAGCTACGATTTAGTAGATTCTCGGATTTGATGTTGCAAACACGAGTTTAGCTATACATGCCATTATATATATTGTGACAGCTTGATGACTCCTAATCATTTTAAATGTGTTTTCCATATAGTAATGTCATCCAACCGAGCTAGAGCTGAATTCGAGGAAGCTGAGAACAATGCTTCATCTTCAGTTCAAAGAGTTGCGTCTGCATCTGGTAGTGAAAGGCCCATGTATGAGGGCCAAGGTGAGGAGGCAAAACAGGCCTTCTTTCAATTGATGAATGAGTGGTTTATTGATTACTTCAAAATAAACCCCGCTGCCAATGATCTCCCCCACTCTCTCCATAATCGATTCTTGAGGCACCACAGGGTGCTGAACCTATTAGAATTGGTAATCCTCTAGTAGATAAAATCTGCAAACATGGGGCGGAAGAATTTAGAGCTACCATAGATGATGATCCAAAAATGGCTGAGTTTTGGTTAGAAAATATTATCCGGGTTTGTGATGAATTATCCTGTACACTTGCTGAATGTCTGAAATGTGTAGTATCCCTACTGAAAGATACAACTTATCATTGATGGAATACCATAGTTTCAGTGGTACCGAGGGAAAATGTTACATGAGAATTCCTCTAGGCTAAATTCAGAAAGAAATATGTTAGAAATTCATTGATTAGAAAAAAAAATTTAGAACTCAAGAACGGAAACATGACTGTATCCGAATATGAACAGGAATTTGTTCAGTTGAGCAAATATGTCAGAGAATGGGTTCTAATCGAGGCTAAAATGTGTAAATGCTTTGAAAAGGGTTTAAATGAGGATATCAAGTTATTGATTAGAATTCTCGAAATAAGGGAATTTGTGATGTTAGTCGGTTGAGCACACAAAACTAAGGAATTGAATAAAGAGAAGAAACAGGCTGAAAGAAAGGCTCAGGTTTTTGCAAAAAGAACTATGAGTAAGTCACAATCATTTTCTTCCAAGAAATTAAAGAAGTATTATGATCGGGTGACCACCTATACGGGATATTTTGGAAGAGAGCGGGGCTCTCAACGTTCTAACCTGAGGTCTTCATCTCCATCTGTGACCAATGTGGGTAGTGTCGGTAATCCCAAACCCGAAATGTAAACATTGTAACAAATTTCATCATGAGGAATGTCGGTCTAGAAGTGGAGCTTGTTTTAGATGTTGTTCACTTGACCAATTTCTTAGAGATCGTCCTGAAAGAGTTGAAAATGAAATAGAACTAGCTTCAAATCCTAGTAATCTTGTTTCGAGAGGTAGACTACCCTGTCACCCCGGAAATGTTATTGGTAGTTGAGGTACTACCAGGGATACAGAAATAGATCTGAGGCATGAGCACCCGCAAGAACACATGCTATTCGTGCTAGAGAAGTTTCCTCTGCACCAGACGTCATTACTGGTACATTTTCTCTACTTGATACTGATATTGCTTCTTTGATTGATCCTAGTTCCACACATTCATACATATGCACAAACTTAGTGACTGTTAAAAGTTTACCTTTTGAATTCACTGAATTTGTGGTTAAAGTTTCAAACCTCCTAAGCCAGTGTGTTATTGGTAGATAAAGTTTGTAAGAACTTTCCATTGATGGTAAAAGGTTATTGCTTTCTGGCTAACTTGATGTTATTACCATTTGATGAATTTGATGTGATCTCGGGAATGGATTGGTTAACCCAATATGATGCAGTGGTGAACTGGAAATAGAAATATATTGTATTGAAATGTGAGAGTGGTGAATTACTTTATGTTGAATCTGATAAACTGGAGAGATTACCTAATGTGATTTCAGCAATATCAGCATAGGAATATGTCCGAAAGGGTTATGATGCTTACCTTGCATATGTGCTAGATACTAAAGTATCTAGTTCAAAGATTCAAACAGTGCCGGTTGCATGTGAATTTCCTAATGTATTCCTAAAAGAATTACCTTATTTACCACCGGATAGAGAAGTGGAATTCTCTATAGATCTTCTTCTAAGAACAACACATATATCCATAGCACCTTACAAAATAGCTCCTACTGAATTGAAAGAGCAAAAACTACAGTTGCAACAGTTGATTGACAGAGGTTTTGCTCGACCTAGTTTCTCACCTTGGGGTGCACTGGTTCTTTTCATAAAGAAGAAAGATGGATCCCTGAGGCTGTGCATTGATTACAGACAGCTCAACAAAGTTACAATAAAGAAAAAGTATCCACTACCTCGTATTGACAACCTATTTGACCAATTAAAATGTGCCACTATATTTTTGAAGATTGATCTCTATTCCAGTTACTATCAACTACGGGTGAAAAATTCAGATGTGCTAAAGACAACTTTTGGAACCAGGCATGGACACTATGAGTTTTTTGTAATGCCATTCAGCTTGAAAAATGTACCTGCAGTGTTTATGGGTCTGATGAACAAAATTTTCAGCCCGTAATTGGATAAGTTTGTGGTGGTACTTATAGATGATATTTTGGTTTACTCTCGAGATGAAAATGAACATGCGGAACATTTGAGAATAGTATTGCAAACCCTGCGAGAGAAACAATTCTATGCCAAATTCAGTAAATGTGAATTTTGGCTATGGGAAGTTAGTTTTCTTGGGCATATAGTATCTACTGAAGGTGTCAGAATAGACTCGAATAAAATTGTAGCCATTGTTAATTGGACGCCACTGAAGAATGTGTAACAGCCCTGTTTTACCTAAATCAGAACAGTGGTTTCGGAACCACAAATTTGAGGTCATAAAAATTTTTTAATATTATTTTCAGTGTTTACAGCATGTGATTATTTATGTGTGAAAGTTTTTGTGAAATAATTTTAATATTTAAGTGGTTAATTCGGGAAAAGGATTAAATCGCGTAAAATATAAAAGTTGCATTTTAATTGTTAAAGTGCTTAAATTGTTATGATCCATTAAATGTGGGGTCTTTATGATGAAATTAGACCATTTGATTTATGGATGGACAAATATGCCTTTGGTTAGTGGAAATTTAATATTAAGAATTAAGGGTATTTTGGTAAATGTGAAATTAAGGTTAATTAAAACAAATAAACAAAATTTGTTTCATCATTTTGTGTTCTTCCACCACTAAATATTAGAGAAAGAATAGGGTTTTGATGCTTTCATCCATTCGGCACTTGCATAGCTTGATTTAAGTATGTTTTGAGCTCTATTTTTTATATTTTACGTTTTTGTGATCGTTTCTTTGAGTACTACCTAGCCCATGTTTCAATTTTTGAAAGTTTTGATGATTTTGGAAGTTTCCATTGATGAATCCATGTGTTTTATGATGCTTGATGATGAATTATGAAAGCTTGGTGCATGATATACATGTTTTGTAAAGTGATTTTGAGTAAAAATGCACATTAGGGATTAAATTGAGAAAAGTGTAAATTCAGGGGTTAAATTGTAAAATAAATGAAAGTTTTGGGCTGCTATTGGTTCCAAGGAAATTCGGCTAGGCTTGGGTGAAATTAAATTTTGTGTATTTTTTGTTTTTGTGAAATAGGGACTAAATTGAATAAATGTGGAACTTTAGGGGCTAAAGTGCAAAAATGCTCAAATATGTGTTTGTGGACTAAACTGAAAGATTATGTGATTTAATATGTTGAATTTGTTATAATATAGATCAAGAAAAGAAGAATCTTGACTTAGATTGAGGCAAGAACAAAGTACTCGATTAATCAACTAGTTCGTTATTTTTACGTCCGAGGTAAGTTCATACGTGATAAACATGATTACAGTTATGTTGTTAATGCTTTAATATTTCATAAATTGTATATATACGACTATGATTGCATACTATGACAAATCGACTATGTTTGGCACTTAGTGTGAGTTTCGAGATAGCTTCGGCTATATATATAAAGCACTTAGTGTGCGAATTGGAATAGCTTCAGCTATATATGGCATTTAGTGTGCGAGGTTGAGAAAGCTTCGCTATGAAAGATACATTAGTGTATGAGATTATAATAGCTTTGGCTATGCTTTGACACTTAGTGTGCGAGATATCGAATATTTCAACAGCATCACGTAAAGGTATGAGTTCGGTATGAATTTGTACAGGTATGTATATATAAAGCATGAAATCCAAATGGAAGAAGTAATCAACTTGTTCATAAATACTTGAGTAAGTATGAGGAAAGTTTATTGGTCATCATGATTTAAATATGAATTAGTTCAAATTGGTGATTTGTATGTTATGAACTGTTGAGTATATTTAGTACGAGCTTACTAAGCTTTTAAAGCTTACTTGTGTGTTCTTTCCATGTTTTATAGATTATCGAAGCTAGCTTGGACATCAGGGATTAATGGGAACCATCATCACACATCGACTACTTGTTGGTATTTTTGGATGCTTGTAATTATAGTGTAAGGCATGTATAGGCTAGTGAGTTGATGATATGATTTGAGATATGATATAGCGATGAGATTTGGCTAGTTTTTGATGAAAATGCAGGTATGTATTTGGTCAATTAAGTTGGCCTATGTGATGTGCATAATGCCTTTTATATATTGGCTTGTTTTGGGTATGTTGGCCTTAAATGTTGAAATAGTTTAATGATGTGTTTTGTGGTATAAAATAGATGTTAATATGATGAATTAATGCATATGGAACTTATATGTAAGTTGTCATGAATTTTGGCATAATGATTTGATAAGTTTTGAATGTGGAATTGAGTAGTTGAATTGGTTGATGATAGATGGTATGACATGAGTATGAATTGGCATGTTTTTGGTTGTTTAGAGATGTGTTGAAATGGTTAAAACCACTATTCTGGTTTAGCTAAAATTGGGTTATTACATATACGTCAAAAATGTCGAACACCGTTGTACTTGAATAAACTTAGTGAGAATAAGATTCACAGGGTTGATCTGGTCAGAGAAATAGAAGAAAAAGTGAAAGTAATTCGTGTTAGTTTGAAAGTAGCTTCAGATCGATAGAAATCTTATGCAGACTTGAAACGGAAAGATACTGAATTTCACATTGGGAATAAAGTGTTTTTGAAAGTATCTCCATGGAAGAAAATACTTAGATTCGGTTGTAAAGGCGAATTGAGTCCGAGATTCATCGGACTGTATGAGATTATTGAGCGAGTTGGACCAGTGGCTTATCGGCTAGCATTGCCATCTAAGTTAGAAAAGATTCATAATGTATTTCATTTATCAATGCTACGAAGGTATAGATCTAATCTTTTGCATGTTATTTCCCCGACCAAAGTTGAGATTCAGTCGGATTTATCGTACAGTGAAGAACTGACCCGAATTCTAGCTTGTGAGATCAAAGAGCTAAGAAATAAAAGAATTGTAACACCCCAAACCCGGCCTAGACGTTATGGCCAAATCTGGCGTGTCACATCAAATCGTTTTTCAAAGTTGATCTTTCCGGTAAAAATCCGTTACTGAATCTAAACCCATTTATTATTTAATTAAAATTCACGTCAAAACATGTACCATTACGATTGCCTTTGGTATGTTACTTCAGTTAAAACCTTGGAAGCATTTTGAAAACTTTGTTGTTAGAACCTCGTGTTCCTTAGAAAATCATGCTATTTTCAAAACTCGCGTTTTCCTAGACTAGCAGTTTAATATAAGAAACCTCAATCCAAACTAAAACTTAAAACCCACCAACGGCCTTATTACATAAATTAAAACCCAAAACGAAAATCTATTAGCAATTTGAAGAAGCAGAAACAATAGTGTGGCCATCCCCAAGTCCCTTGCAGCTCCAAACCATTTAAGCCTAGGGATTACCTGTACAGTTAGAAACAAAGTGAGTTTACGAAAACTCAGTGTGTAATCCCAATAATAAACATACAGTAACCAACACAGTATCAGTACAGTCTGGGCAAAAGCCCTATTCAGGCCTTAGCCCTATATAGTAGCATTGTAGACATAAGCCCAATACAGTATCAGTATAAATGCGTAATGCAACCCATCCCATACCAGCCAGCACACCACCCGTACCAACCAACACACCTGTGGGGATATCAATCGACCCACCCAACAAGCACACCAATATCGCAGCAAAGCTGCCAGTAATAATAATAACGCAGCATAGCTGCCAGTAACAGTAAGCGTGGTAAACCACCAAGAATAATCATCGTGACATAGTCACCAGTACAATACTCCCTCCGAATCATATACCCGTCCCCATGCAGTATGTCATATCATAATTATTAAGTGTATGCAGCATGCTGTAATCACAACTAGTTTCATAATATCAACACACACCAGTTAACCTATTGCTAGGACATAATAATCATTTCGCCAGCCAGGGGTAAAATCATAAATTTTTACCCCTCAAGGGTATTTCGGTCATTTAACCATTATAGGGTCTCGAAACCATTAACGACCTCTTGGACAGTCTTTGGTCATTACAAATAACTCAAATAATCCATATGGAAAAACAGTGCCAATGGGCCCGAGGCCCATTCCTCGGCCCAAGTGGGTCCACACGCTCGTGTGGCCCATCTAGTCCCTTTTCGGTCGCGACTTTGCAATTTCACAACCCAAACCACAGTTTGGCACCTACCGCACAAATTTTTCCATGTGGGCCCACAAGCCCATCAGCCCACACGGCTCGGCCCTACGAGGCCCAAAAGTAGTGCAAGCCCACGAGTTTGTCGTGGTGACCCCTTCGGTCGTCACCTATAGTGTATGGCTTAGTTTACCCAAGAGCATTCGCATACTCGAGGAACCTCTCATGCCGTAGTTTTGGCTTTTGATCGATACTGATAAGGGTGCGGTTACACACCTATTAACGAAACCACCCAAGTTTCTCAACTATCCAACCTTGTCTCAAGAAATGCGATCTACAACCCTTAGACCACCGATTGAAAACGATCGAACAACTCCTGCCGATCTACTGCATTAACAGCAGATTTTATTAGCAATAAGTATAAAATCCAAAATCTTGATACCCATAGTCCAAATAAATCCCAAACTAGAGTTAGAAAGATTTGATATCGAACCGCAACTGACAACTTAGTCTTCTTACCCCAGTGATTAGATCGAACGCTAAAAAGGAATTTGTACACCTTTGAGCACTGAAAGCTCCCCTTTATCTCTTCGAGAGTTAGAATCCAAATATCCCAAACATGCAAAAGGAGTAGAGAATTAGCATCCCTAACCTAACATTCCACTTGAGAAGGAAATAAAAGAATAATAGGCACAAGAAAGAACACTTACCCCAAGACCAAACGATATGCAGAAAAGATGCTGGCACAATGGATGCTTATCGGAACTTGATGCTCAAAAGAAGTTAGTGTACAGGAACAAGAGGCACAATGATCGGCCAATGAGGGAAAACAAGAAGGAGAAGAAGATGAATAGAGGAGAGAGCAAGAATGGTTTGGCTAAAGAAAACTGAAAAGAGAAAATGATGAGATGGAGAAAATCAAGTCGACTAATGGTAAAGGAGTATGAGAAAAGAATTGAGGGAGATCAGAGAATCGACTAATGCAGAACAACAAGGGAAGTAGTGCTTCACCAAATAGAATAAGACTGAAAGAGAGAATGCTTGCTTGACTAACACAAATAGATAACAACTGAGAGAATAGAAGAAGAAAGAAAATATGCAAACGAAAGAATCTCAAGACAGTAGAGTATCAAAATTGAGTATTGGAGAATTTGGCCACTTCAACACCACATAAAAACGTCCCAACCTTCCCCAAATCGAAACCAAGGGAACCTTAGTACTCTATGCAGCCACAACCACCAACCAACACCACATCCCTTGATTTTCTCCCTAATTCTCTCCCCCTATTCTTCTATAATCTCACCAACCTCCCATTCAAATTCAAACCAAATCCCCTTTTACCAAGTCTCCAACCACTCCTATAGAGTTTGAGTCAAACTCCACCTCTTGTGCCACCAAAACATAAAATAAAGCCCCCTTGCGTTACCTAGGATTCGAACCCATGCCCATACGAATGCACAACACACTACTTATCACTAAGCCACAAGGCCTTCTGTGTCACCAATCAACCATGAATATTTATAAAGCCTAAGTAGCAGCGTTTAGGTTCTTTTAAGAGCAAAAACAAAAATGCTGCAAAAGCTGAAACTTGAACCCAGAACTACTCAGACACCCTCAAACACACTTAAATCAACTAACCATTCAAGCAAACATGGACTATATGCCAAAACAAGTAAAATTACAGACCTAATATTTTTGGGGCATTACAATTCTACCCCTAAAAGAAATTTTGACCTCAAAATTTACCTGGTCAAAAAATGAGGTAATTGATGCCGCATCGGCTCTTCTAGTTCCCAAGTGGCCTCTTCCGTGCCGTGATTACGCCACAATACTTTGACCAGAGGAACAGCTTCTTCCTCAATACTTTAACATCACGCTCCAATATCTGCACTAGTTCTTCCTCGATGGTTAGGTCAAGCCTAACTTCAATTTCCTCGACAAGTACGACGTGCAAGGGATTAGAATGATGTCGCCTAAACAAGGAAACGTGGAACACGTCGTGAATTTTCTCCAGCTCTAGGGACAACTCATGCTGATACGCAACCGGTCCTACTCGCTTAAGTATCCGATAAGGCCCAATAAATCTAGGGCTCAGCTTGCCCTTCCATCTAAACCTCATAATTTTCTTCCACGGCGACACCTTAAGGAAGACATAACCCCCACAGAGTACTCGATCCCTTTACGTTTTAAGTCTGTATAGGACTTCTGCCTATCAAACGCCTCTTTCAAACGCTCTCGAATCAGCTTTACCTTGCTTTCTGTATCAACAACTAACTCCGGCCCTAAAATTCGCCGCTCGCCCAGCTCAGTCCAACAAGTAGGGGTACGACACCTACGACCATATAAAGCTTCGTACGGTGCCATCTGAATACTGGATTGATAGTTTTTGTTGTATGCAAATTCTGCCAACGGAAAATAATCCTCCCAACTGCCCCTGAAATCCAAAACACAGCTTCTCAACATGTCTTCTAATTTAGTATTACTCTCTCAGACTATCCATTAGTCTGCGAATGAAACACAGTACTGAAATCTAGTCATGTACCCAAAGCTTCGTGTAACCTTTTCCAAAGTTGAGATGTGAACCTAGGATCTCTGTCCGATATGATAGACACTGGTACCCCATGCAGTCTTACAATATTAGCCACATATAACTTGGCCAACTTCTGTAATGAATAATCAGTGCAGACAGGTATAAAATGAGCTGACTTAGTCAGTCGGTCTACAATCACCCAAACCGAATCCTTCTTAAAAGGCGTCAAGGGTAAACCACTCACAAAATCCATAGTTACCCTCTTCCACTTCTAAAGTGGAATCTTAACTTGTTGTAGTAACCCAGAAGGTAACTAGTGCTCAGCCTTAACCTGCTGGCACGTGAAGCACTTACTCACATAATCAGTAACTTTGCGTTTCAACCCAGGGCACCAATACATCTCACAAAGATCTCAGTACAACTTATTCCCACCAAAATGCATGGCATAAGGGCTACCATGCGCCTCTCACAGAATAGACTGCCTCAACTCAGAATCATTCGGTATGCACATTCTTCCTCGAAAACATAACACCCCTTCCCTGTTCAGTCCAAATTCTGAAGTTTCACCCTTTTCTACTTGCTAAAAATGAGGAACTAGTGACTCATCCAACAACTATTTCTCCTTAATTTGATCAGTCCAAGTCGGTCTTACTTGCAATTTAGCTAACATGCTACCATCATTGTACAGGCTAAGACGAGCAAACATTGCTCTTAAATCAGAGATAACTCTACGGCTCAGCGCGTCAGCTACCACATTAGCTTTGCTTGGATGATTCCCAATTGAACAATCATAATCCTTAAGCAAATCAATCCATCTTTGTTGCCTAAGATTCAACTCCTTCTGAGTAAGGAGGTATTTGAGGCTTTTATGGTCCGTATAGATAATCGTTCTCTCCCCATATAAATAATGCCTCTAAATTTTTAGCGCAAACACCACCGCCGCCAATTCCAGATCATGAGTGGGATAATTTGCCTCGTGAGGTTTAAGCTGTCGCGATGCATAAGCAACCAACTTCCTTCCTGCATTAACACACAACCTAATCCGATGTGCGACGCATCACTATAAATAGTAAATTCCTTTCCAGGCTCTAGTTGAATCAAAACAGGTGCCTCAGTCAGAACTTTCTTCAATTTCTCAAAACTCTCTCGTTGTTTATTGAACCAAACAAATGGCACCCCTTTCCGTAACAATTTAGTCAACGGTGCAGCTATCACTGAAAATCCTTCCACAAAACATTTGTAATACCCGGCTAAACCCAGAAAACTTCAAATCTCAGATACTGTCCTTGGTAGTTTCCATCCTAACACGGCTTTAATTTTCTGAGGGTCGACCCTAATCCCTCGGCAGACACCACATGACCCAAAAATGTCACCTTTTGCAACCAAAACTCGCACTTACTGAATTTTGCGCACAACTACTTCTGTCTCAGAATTTGAAGAATAATCCACAAATGTTCATCATGCTCCTCCTCGATTTTCGAATACACTAAAATATCATCTATGAACACTACTAAGAACCGATCTAGATAGGGCTGAAATACTCGGTTCATCATGTCTATAAAAGCAACTGGTGCATTCTTTAACCCAAACGGCATCACTAGGAACTCTTAATGACCATAACAAGTCCTAAATGCTGGCTTATACACATCAGCTTCCTTAACCTTTAGCTGATGATACCCAGATCGAAGATCTATTTTGGAGAACACAGCAGCTCCCTGCAACTGATCAAATAGATCATCAATCCTTGGCAAAAGGTACTTGTTCTTGACAGTCATCTTATTCAGTTGACGATAGTCGATGCACATGCGCATGGACCCATCTTTCTTCTTCATAAACAAAACTGGTGCTCCCCACGGAGACACACTCAGTCGAATGAACCCTCGGTCTAACAGCACTTGAATTTGAGCCTTTAACTCCACTAGCTCCTTTGGTGCCATTCTATATGAGGCGATAGACACTGGAGCTATCCCTGGTAGAAGCTCAATTCTGAATTCGACCACTCGGTATAGAGGCGAGCCCGATAGCTCTTCTGGAAAAACATCCATAAACTTCTTAACAGTTCTAACATTTCCAACAGTAAGACTTTTAGTCTCAGAATTGCTAACATACGACAGGAAAGCCTCACAACCCTTGCAGACTAGCTTCTCGGCCCTTAACGCTGATATTACATTAGAAAAATAATCCCTTCACTCTCCTATTACAACCACCTCCTCATCCTCTGAAGTCTTCAACATCAACTGCTTAGCAGTACAATCCAACTTTGTACGATGCTTCACTAGCCAATCCATGCCTAAAATAATATCAAATTCCCTGAATAGCAGTTCCATCAAATTTGCAGGAAATACGACCCCTTGAACTTCTAAAGGCACACCCTTGAAAAGCTTATCCACTCTAACCGACTGTCCTAGTGGACTCAAGCAGTGCTCTCAGATTGAATACCCAACATTCCATACACAGTGCACGCAACATACGAATGTGTGGATCCAATATCAATTAAGGCAAGTTATAAATCAGAAACGTACTAGTTATGACGTCAGGGGCGTCACCATCCTCTCGGTGACGAGCAGCATAAACCAAGGCTGGTTGTCTCGCCTCAGTATTACTTGTGCCCCTTCCCAGTGCTCCACGTCCTCGTCTAAACCCATTTCCATCTCTAGCCTGTCCACGACCTCCTAAAGGCTGACCACCCCTCCCAGGTTGAACATGACTCTGTCCTGTGACTTGAATCTAAGTAGGACTCTGAGGACAATTCCTAACTTGATGCTCTGTGGACCCACATCTGAAACACGGTCCAATCTTTTTCCAACACTCACCCAAATAAGATCTTCCATAGTCAGCACAGGGCTGCGGTCTTGCAGCAGCAATAGGACCTCTAGCTCGAACTGGCCCATCCAACTTGGCCCTCTTAAAAGGCCTACCTCCAGAACTTGAGGATCCAAAGTCCCTCTTAACTCTGCCCCTATCTTTCTCTCAGTTCTGGCGCTCAGAGCGCTTCACGTCTTCAGCAATCTTCGCTTTCTCGACAAGGGTAGCAAAGTTTCGCTCACTCTGTGGAGCTATCAGAATTCTCAATTCATCTCAAAGTCCATCTTCGAACCACACAGCATTCATACTCAGTAGCTACTATCCCACGAGTATAACGACTCAACCGCAGAAACTCTGCCTCATAAGCCGCCACAGTCCTTTTCCCTTGGGTCAGATTCAGAAATTCCTTCCTTTTGGTGTCCACATAACTTGCACCCACATACTTCCTTTGGAAGGACGCTTTGAAGAAATCCCATTTCAGATGGTCAGCTTGCATACCTTCCCTCACAGTGAGCCACCATCGATAAGTGGTACGGTGGAAATGTGCAAGTGTACACAATCGTAACAAGTAATAAAGTGACAAGTAAATGTCGAGTTATCGTACCCACAGGGCTTGTAAAAAGCAATATTTATGAAATTAATGAAAACACTTTGGTGAGGTAAAAATAACTTTGGTTTGAAAAAAGTGATTTATAAACTAAGATTTTAAAACTAAGCAAACAATTTAAATAAAATAAAAGAGTTCTAGTGCACGATTTCAATTAAGATTTAATCAAGATGATATAATTGTGTTGGATTAATTATACCTGTTTAACTTAGAAATATTAAATTCGTGCTTATGCTGTTATGAATAAATTCACGGCAACCCAGTAATTTGCTAACTTATGAACATATTTACTAATTAAAAGAATTCCATTTATCTCTTGAACATATCCCTATTCTAATTCAACTGACTAAACTGATTTAATAAAGTAAACATGCTATCGCAAATACATACTTATTGAATTAAATTATCTCTCGCATATTCCTATGTCGATTCAACTGATTAATTCAACTTAATAAACATGTAAAAGATCATGTGAAGTAACAAAGTAGCCATACCTTGAAACAATTTAATCACAACAATCTTGCAAGTTATGCAAGGCATATGTATCGCCAAATACAATGCTAATTTAATTTTCAGTTACCTTAGAAGAATTAAACATGCACTGATTAAGTACTGAGTCCATTAATTGCAATTTCAAACCGTTTAAACAATTAATTCTTTAGTTATCTAAACAATTATAATGCCAGATAACCTAAGCATGATTTTACTTAATCAAGCATTTCACTGAGGCCTATAACAGCATAAACACTAATTTAATAATTCATGTAGGCAAAATATAATCAACCCAACACGAATTAAATTCAAGCTAAATTGATTAAAATAACCATTTCAACAACAATATTTTTCATAGATATGTTCATCATAAAAACAACAGAAATTAAAAAGAAAGGGAACAGAAAGCAAATCCAGTGTTTCTCTGCAGCTTGACTGTTGCTCCATTCTTAATCTCCGTTGTCTTCACCGAGCAAGGCTTCTATGAATCCTTGATTGCTGCCTCATATGGCTAAAGAACACCTCTTTCTCAAGAGAGGAAATCGGCACAAGAGGAAGGGAAAATGGGATGGAAAAATGGAGAGGATACTTTGAGAGAAGTGAAGAGAGGATGAGAAAATGTTGTGGAATGAGGGATGTTGAGGGATGCTCTGAAATGGGCCGCATAGGGTGGATTTCATAGCTGAAGAGGGCTGCTAAAAATAGCAAATTCAGCAGCCAAGAGAGCCCTCCCATGGCCGGCCACACACATGGCAAGGTTGAAGCTTTCAACCTTGCTAAAAATAGGGTGGGGCAAATCTACAAAGCCTAAAAGAAAGGTGGGGTTTGAACGTAATTTGGAGGTTTTTCAAGGGCCTTTTTGCAAGCATATTTTATCATATAATTTGATGATTTGGGTCAGCCAATGGACGGTTCTGGTCAGCCCAATTAGTGGCTGGTTCGGCTCACTCCATTCGGTTCAACTAGTGCGGTTCACTAGGCCCTTTCTTCATAATTAATTAAAATTAATTCATTTAACCTAAATTAAATAGGAAATAAATTAAAATTAATTTAATTATGAATTAATACACATTTCTGGACCGGCTTGACCTGGAAATTAATTGGCCGCGATACTTCAAATTACTCTCGATTTTGTTCTTCTCGTAGTGTTCACCGGGCCCTTTTTCTCCAATTGTGTAATTCTATAAAAAATAACCAAATTTAATCAAAATTAACTATGAAATTAATTAAAATTCATAATTTTCATATTTTTAACATAATATAATTATTTTATAATATTTAATTATTTTTCGACAATAATTTAACCGGAATAGCCTGGTTTTAAGTTAAAAAGGGTATGAAAAAGTATATAAATTTTCGTGTTTCCACACCCCCAAACTTAATTCATTGCTCGTCCCGAGTAATGCACAAATTTTGAAAAGAATTTCTTGGAAACACTTTGAAAACCTTCTTCAGAACAACAGTTTTCTCGAAATTATGAATTTGATATACTTATGCTCAAAGAATAATAAATTTGATCATTCTGCTACTCAAGTTATTCAAATTAATCTCAACAATTATTACAATAGCAAAATTAGACTAAATGTTTCCTAATAAAGACATGTTGATTCCTACCAATTCAATTTTTTAATCTTTTCTTCAAGATCAAGTCGCAATCATTAAGCTTAACCTATGTCTTCATATGTTGAACAAAGTAATTTCTCTCCACTAATGTAGGTAACTTTAGAACTTCGAATTAATAGGTCTTTAACAAGGTTGTAACGTGGCTGGGCTTAGGGGTAGGTAAAAAGATAGATAAATTTTGGCTAAAAACCCTAAACTCAGTGTAAATCGAACCTTCAATCACCAACTTTCACATGCTCTTTTTCAAATATATGTGCTTTTTTTTCATTATTGAGCACTTGCTTTCTGCATACAATTTTTTTTTCTTTTTTTTTTTTTAGCATTTGATGTTTCTTTTCAACTCCCCCAAACTTATTTTCAAACGATATTCTTGAATAGTACTGAGTCTATTGTTTGGGGTAATTTAAAGATAATTAAGAGAAACATGATGGGCTAAATTTGTACAGGTTCCAAAAATTAGGTCATATAGTTTCAAAGTTGGGTTTCAAATGATAAAATTTACCATAGTAGGCTTGAAAGGCTCAAACGGTCCAAACAATAGCTGCCTAAATCATTTCCAATGTTCCAAGCTTCCTAGGATTTCGCCTCAAGAAACTACTAAGTTAATTCTAAAGACTTAAACTTTCATCCATACCTAACTTTCCTGAGATAAAAATTTTATGGTATGAAGTTGCATGCTTTATTAAAAATATATTCACGTCATCATTAAACTACATAATAATTTATTGAAAAAAAAATAGAACTTTATTCATACTAAAGTTTAGCATACTTAACAAAATTCAAATTTATTGAACAAAAATATACCCTAATCATAATTAAAAGAAAAATTTTATTCTGGATGAAAATAATTTCAAATTTCGGTCCCCCCAACTTAAGATGAACAATGTCCTCATTGTTTAAAATGAATAGATACTATACTCCAGGTATGAATTCAGAAAAGAGGAGGTGAGTCAATGTGACTGCTTAAGTACCAAGCTCTTTCGAAATCCAATCCTAGACATGTCTATACCTATTACCACACTTTATACTTTATGACTTGTCCATGTTTATTCAAGATTTCCTTCTCTTGTTTTATTATACGGAAATAAAAGTTCCTAATTTAAACTTGATCCTAAAATAACCTAAAAAACATAAATAAAATAGAGTCAAGATCCCTCCCTTTTATTTATTTGCAATCCTTCCAACTTGGACTCATCTTTTGCTCCATCATTATTGCCTTTACATGAATCGCTTCGCTCCTTTTTCGAGAGTGGAATCCATGGCTCAAATATGAAATCTGGAAATTCAGGCACAAAAATAAATGGGTCATTGTATATTCTCTGGAAAGCACTTCGAATCGAGTCATCCCTTATTTTTTACTATCTCTAGTATGCTTGTTGCTACCATTGCATGTGTTGCATTAAGTCTATCAAATTTGACAACTCATCTCGAAAGTCTGGGCTAGGTGACTGAGCTCTAAACATTGGAGTTCCAGCATCCGATTCATCTTTTGGCTCTATGGGTCCACCTTATCAGGGACTTCAAATGATTGCATCGTGGGATCTTCTTATTCATTAGGTTCCTCAGGCTTTTCACTTTCTTCAACTCGTTGTTGTAGAACAGAGTCTCCGACTACTCGGCAGAAGTCCCAATTTATAATTGTGCCTTGGGTGTACCCCGTCTTCTTGACATTAGTAAGAATTTCTACTTTCAAGCACAGAATAGTTATTGTAAAGGAGAAGTAAGCAGGGCCAGAACGTCTAGCAACACAGTTTCAAATTTCTTTCAGGATAATCTTTCCCACATCAGTGGTCTTACCCGTTAAGATCGAGTATAGTAAGACCATTCGCTCCAATGAAATTGTAGTCCCATGTGAGCTAGGCAGAAGGCTAAAATGGATGAAATAAAACCATACCTTTGCAATAGGTGTTAAGTATTCTCTTTGACACATGTGGGTTCCCTGTTTCGACATAGTCCAACCGGAACCTTCAACTGTAAGTTCCTCGAGAATTTCTTGCAGAAGTTCCGGCTTGATATTGCTCATCAAAGATGAATACTCGTTGTTCTCGAAATCAGGCAATTCAAAGAACTTATTAATAGCATTCGAATTTATAGGTACCTTGGTTCCGCAAACAGGGACTTCTGTCATCTCGCTTGAAGTTAAATTTGCATAAAACTCACGAACTAGCTCTTCATGCACACTAGGTCTCTTTTCACAAAATAGTTCCCAATTGAGAGCTTCAGTAATTTGACGAATACGTTCCATGAAGTCTCTGTAGTTGCTCTCCTTCAGTGTGAAGCCTTTCTCAGGATGCATCTGTTGATTTTTGTAGGTACTTTCGTATCTCACTTTAGCTTCAACACAATGGAACTTGCTTTGTGTTTCGTCGATTTGAGCACAGGCGCGAGTTCTCTTGCGAGGCATAATTGACCTTCTTCCAAAAATATAAGAACTCAAAGAAAATTAATGCAAGAAAAAGATGGTAAATTAAAAGGAGAAGGGTTGAAGAATTTTGGCTTAAGGCTTGGTGTGCAAAGAGGGTGCCGCACAAGGCTAGAAAACAAGCAGTAGCACACAAGGGTGTGCAGTAAGAAGCACGCGGCATTTCGTCGAGCAGGCCTAGAGCTTGTGCTGCAGCTGGGACGCGCGTGCGAGACGTGGCCTAGGCATCAGTGAAGGTGCGCAAGTGGGGCGCTGAAGCAGCAAAGGATGCTGATGATGTGAGCAGGAGCAGGCTGCTGGCTGGATGCTTGGTGGGTGCTTGCCGACTAGGCTACTGGAGCTAGGGGTGTTGTGGCATAAAGTGTTTTGGTTTTTGGTTGATGCATGGATGGGAGGTATAAGGTGGTATTTATAGCATAAGTAATAGGACTTAAAATAGAACTCTTAGTCTAATTTAATAATTTAAGATAAGAGTTTAATTCTAATCCTATTCAAATTTAACAGTAATTAATAATTAAATATAACCATATAAAATTATCAATTGCTATTAATTATTAAGATAAACATGAAATAAAAAATATTTCTTCTAGATGCCTTTAAAAAAATATTTACAAAGAAAGGCACCTAATTTACATTATTTACAAAAAGAGCAATCAATTTTTAAAAATAATTCAATTTAAGTCCCTAGACTCAATGAAAATTAAAATTTAAGTTGCAAATTAAAAATTGGATCAAATTGTCCCTTTTATTTGAAAAACAAAAATTTATTTTGTTGATTAGGAAAAAATTTCTTGGAAAATTATGTTAAAATAAATTTCCAGGAAATATTGGAGGGGTCACAAATGGTCCCGCTTAAGTTCCAACCTCCTAGACAAAATTTATTTAAATATATTAAACCCGAAAAATAGACCCTAAATTATTTATTAAACAAATCACGAAAAATATTAAATATCTGATAAAATAAACGAGACGTTATCCCGTTCGATTTTATTCCCCCAATAGTGTTTCAAACACTGAGCATTAACTTGGAAATTACCTCTCTTACCTTGGACTTCAACAACTCCGTATGGATAGACTCTGTGAATTGTAAATGGACCGGACCAACATGATTTTAGCTTACCTGGAAAGAACTTCAATCTCGAGTTGAACAACAATACTTGCTGACCTGCTTCAATTATCGAATCGGATGTGTTTGTCATGCCATTTCTTGAGTCTCTCTTTGAGTAATTTGGCATTTGCATATAAGAACATTTGGAATTCTTCTAACTCGTTGAGTTGGAACATCCGTCTTTCTTTTGCGAGCTTAGGATCTAATTTGAGTCGTCGAAAAGCCCAGTAAGCTTTCTGCTCTAACTCTAAAGGTAGATGACATGCTTTACCGAAAACCAGCCTATAGGGTGACATCCCTAAAGGTGTCTTATACGCTGTCCTGTAGGCCCATAAAGCGTCATCTAGTCTTTTGGATCGGTCTTGTCGGTTCGGGCAAACTACCTTCTCCAATATGCCCTTGATTTCTTTATTTGCCAGTTTAGCTTGTCCATTCGTCTGTGGATGGTAAGCCGTTGCAACCTTGTGTTTCACCCCGTGCTTGTCTAGAAACCATTTTAACCACTTGTTTCGTAAAGTGGGACCCTCCATCACTAATGATGCCTCTCGGGGTTCCAAACCTCGTGAACACATGTTTCTGCAAAAACTTCATCACAACCCTAGCATCGTTTGTTGGATATGCTTCTACCTCGATCCACTTGGACACATAATCTACTGCTACTAGTATATACTTGTGACCAAAAGACGAAGGGAAGGGTCCAAAAAAATCAATACCCCAAACATCGAATAGTTCGACCTCAATGATGTTTGTTCGAGGCATCTCATTTCTGTTGGTGACATTTCCAACTCTTTGATATCGGTCACAACTCTTTACATATGCATATGCATCCTTGAATAGTGTTGGCCAAAAGAATCTGGCTTGCAATACTTTGGCTGCAGTACGAGTTCCTCCGAAATGACCCCCACTTGGGGCTGAGTGAAAGTGGTATAGAATCTTCGGTATTTCTTCTTCTACCACACATCTCCTAAACATCTGATCTGCACACTTTTTAAACAGATATGGTTCCTCCCAGAAATAGTACTTCACATCGTGAAGAAACTTTCTCCTTTGTTGATATGTCTTATCGTACAGTATTAAACCACAAGCTAAAAAGTTAGCAATATCAACAAACCAAGGGGTATTATGGACATGACTTACCTTCAGTATATGTTCATCTGGAAATGTTTCTTGAATCGGTACAATTGGAGAATTCCCTTCTTGCGGCTCCAATTTGGACAAGTGATCTGCTACTTGGTTTTCTACTCCCTTTCGATCTTGAATTTCCAAATCGAACTCTTGAAGTAGAAGTACCCATCGGATCAACCTCGGCTTAGCATATTTCTTGGCAAGTAAATATTTAATTTCTGGGTGGTCTGTATAGACAGTTACCTTGGTACCTACAAGATAAGATGAAAACTTGTCGAGAGCAAATACGATAGCAAGTAATTCTTTTTCTGTTACCATATAGTTTAACTGAGCTCCTATTAGAGTTCGACTTGCATAGTAGATGGGATGAAAAACTTTGTTCCTTCACTGGCCCATGACAGCTCCTATTGTGAAGTCACTTGTGTCACACATCAATTCAAATGGCAAGTCCTAGTCTGGTGTGACAATTATGGGTACCGTGACTAATCGATTCTTCAAGTCATTGAAAGCTTTTAAGCATTCCTCATTAAATTTGAATATCGTGTCCTTCCCCAATAATTTGCATAAAGGTTTAGCAACTTTTGAGAAGTCCTTGATAAATCTTCGATAGAACCTGGCGTGGCCCAAAAAGCTCCTAACACCCTTTACAGATGTTGGAGTTGGGAGTTTCTCAATAACATCTACTTTTGATCTGTCTACCTCTATCCCATGTCTTGTTATCCGATGCCCCAGAATGATCCTTCTCGTACCATAAAATGGCACTTTTCCCAATTAAGTACTAGGTCCGTTTCTTCGCATCGCCTAAGTTCCTTAGCCAAATTGGCTAAGCAATTATCGTATGTATCTCCAAACACTGAAAAGTTGTCCATGAAAACTTCCAAAAATTTCTCAACCATGTTAGTGAAAGTATACATCATACATCTTTGAAATGTAGTAGGTGCATTACATAAACCAAATGGCATGCGTCTAAATGCAAATGTACCGTACGGGCAAGTGAATGTGGTCTTGTGTTGATCTTCCAGTGCTACCGTAATCTAGTTGTACCCTGAGTATCCATCGAGAAAAAAGTAGTAATCTCACCCCGCGAGTATATCCAGTATTTCGTCTAAGAACGGCAAAGGGAAGTGATCCTTCCTAGTTGCCTTGTTCAGCTTCTGGTAATCGATGCAGATTCTCCATCCCATAACTGTTCTAGTCGGTATCAACTCGTTATTCTCATTCTCTATGATCGTGATACCTTCTTTCTTTGGTACACACTGGACCGGACTTACCCATGAACTGTCTAAAATGGGGTAAATGATACCCACAGCTAACCACTTGATGATCTCTTTTTTCACTACGTCCTTCATGATAGGGTTCAGCCTTCGTTGTCCATTGATCATCCCTTTTTCACCATCTTCCAGGATGATCTTATGCATGCATACAGATGGACTAATACCGTGAATATTGGTTATGGTCCATCCGATAACCTTCTTAAATTATTTCAAAACTAAGATAAGTTTCTCTTCTTGCTCAGTTGTTAACTTTGCTGAAACAATCACAGGAAGAGTAGAAGTGTCACCTAAATAAACATATTTTAAATGAGAAGGTAATACCTTGAGTTCTAGTTTAGGTGGCTCCTCGATTGACGCTTTTGGCTGTGTGTAATCTCTCTCATCTAAATCCAAAGATTCAAAACGGGATTGTGGATTAAATCCCTTTTGATTAGGTTCTATCAAAGCTAGGTTTTCATCCTCCTCTTCATCACTTGGAGGGTCTGATGTCAAAATTTTTTCCAGAGGATCTTCAACAGAGTTGAGTTCCTTCTCCACTATGAAATCCTCTAAGTCGGATACTGCAGAACAATCATCTATTGCGTCAGGATATCACATTGACTTGAAAACGTTAAATGTTACCTAATCGTCTTGAATGTGCATAGTAAGTTCGCCCTTCTGCACGTCAATAAGTGTCCTTCCAGTCGTTAAGAACGGTCTCCCTAGGATAATTGGTACTCCTTTTTCTGCTTCGAAATCTAAAATTACAAAATCAGTAGGAAATATAAACTTATCTACACATACCAATACATCCTCGATTTTTCCTTCTGGATGTGCTAAGGATCGATCTGCTAGCTGAAGTGTAACCATAGTAGGTTTAACTTCACCTATCCCCAACTTCTTAAATATCGACATAGGCATCAAGTTGATACTTGCGCCCAAGTCACATAGTGCCTTACCACAATAAGCTACTCCAATGTTGCATGGTATGGTAAAACACCTAGGATCCTTCAGCTTAGGGGGTAATTTGTCTTGAAGATATGAACTACATTCCTTCGTCAAAGCTACCGTCTCAAATTCTCCAAGTCTTCGCTTCTTGGACAGGATATCTTTCATGAATTTTACATAATTTGGCATTTGTTCAAGTGCTTCAACCAACAGGATGTTGATATGTAGTTGCTTGAGTAAGTCAAGGAACTTCTTGAATTGGACCTCCTGTTTTTGCTTCTAGAGTCTTTGAGGGTAAGGTGGTGGAGGTTTATATACTGGAGTTGGTACTAGTTGATTTGTCTTTGGCGGCAATTCTACTACTAATGGAGTGGTTGGCTGATTAGAGTTGGCTGGTTCTGAGGTTACCTTTTCAGGTCTTGCAGGTTCTGGTTCTAGTGGAACTGGAACTTCAACACTCGGTTGAACTTCTTCCAAATCTTGAGCCTCAGCATGCTCCTTTTCAGCTTCAATGATGTTGGGCTCTACCGTTTTTCCGCTCCTCAATGTTAGTGCTTTACAATGTTTCTTCCCTGGATTTCTCAGATTTTTTGTATCACTAGGTAGAGCACCTTGTGGACGGTTCCTAAGTTCAGTAGCAAGCTGGCCCACTTGATTCTCCAAATTCCTTAGATTGGTGTCATTCTTCGCCATGAATGCCTTCAATAAATTCTCTAAACTATTGGACGATTCAGGTTGAAATGGTTTCTGAACTTGCTGTGAAAAACTAGGCGGCTGGGTTGGTCTAGGTTAGGCGTAGTTGTTACTGCCTCCAGTCCCTTGGTTACTCCAGGAAAGATTGGGGTGATTTCGCCACGATGGGTTGTAAAAGTTGGATTGCAGCCCTTGCCTTCGTCGATTCTGGTTTTGATTACCTATGTAGTACATGGATTCTGGGTTTGATGGACATTCTTCAAACACATGTCCTTCCCCACAATAGACACAGGCTATATTCTCATAATGGTTAGGTGGTTGAGCTGCAAAACTGTTAGACCAATTAGTGGTAAGATTCTTTAACATTGAAGATATCGAAGATACCTAGGATGCAAGTGAAGTGAGAGCATCCACTTCATGGATTCCAGCAACTCGTCTTCTTGACATTGCTTGATTGGTTGGCCACTGATAATTGTTACTAGCGATCCTCTCGATGATTTCATAAGCCTCATTGTAAGACTTAGATAAGATAGCACCGTTAGCAAAAGCATCTACTACCATCCTTGTGTGAGCGTTGAGACCATTGTAAAATGTCTCAAGTTGGATGCAATGCGGAATTCTGTGATGAGGGCACTTTCGTAATAACTCTTTGAATCTTTCCCATGCCTCATACAAGGACTCATCATCTATTTTTTGGAAAGCAGTAATCTCATTTCTCAGCTTAGCAACCTTGCTAGGAGGGAAATACTTCACATGAAATCTCTCTGCTAACTTTTGCCATGTAGAAATCGAGTTCGGTGGTAGTGGGTTTAATCAGGCTCAAGCTCTGTCCAAATAGTTTTAATCGTAATGCATCTTTGGGTACTCCGGCTAGCTTGGAAGAGTCACTCACCTCCATAAATAGTCTTAAATGAAGATTAGGATCTTCAGTAGGCATTCCATTGAACTGGCCCACTGTCTAAAGCATCTGGAACATGATTGGCTTCAGCTCAAATTGTTGTGCCTCGATCTCGGGTCTTCTAATACCTGGATTAAGGTCATTAAAAACTGGCACGGCATATTTTCGTAAAGCTCTATCCCCATCATCATCAATAAGGATAGGATTTTGAGCAAGGTTTGCTCCGTTTCCTTGATTGATATTCTCATAATTCATCTCTTCGATCCTTCTCTGGTTCACTTGTCTTCTTCATTGGCGGAAGGTTCGTTCTATTTCAGGGTCTACTGGGAGTAAGTCGATACTTCGGTCAATACTCATAAACACCTGAAATAACCAGAGAAAAATTAATTAAGTAAAATTGAACAGGAAAATAAAAGAACCAAAATGTAAAAATAAATTCACAAATAATTTTTTTTTAAAACAGTCCCTAGCAACGGCGCCAAAAACTTGGTACGGGGGAAATGTGCAAGTGTACACAATCATAACAAGTAATAAAGTGACAAGTAAATGTCAAGTTATCGTACCTACAAGGACTGTAAAAAGCAATATTTATGAAATTAATTAAAACACTTTGGTGAGGTCAAAATAATTTTGGTTTGAAAGGAGTGATTTATAAACTACGATTTTAAAACTAAGCAAACAATTTAAATAAAATAAAAGAGTTCTAGTGCACGATTTCAAATAAGATTTAATCAAGATGATATAATTGTGTCGGATTAATTATACCTGTTTAACTTAGAATTATTAAATTCGTGCTTATGCTATTATGAATAAATGCACGGCAACCCAGTAATTTGCTAACTTATGAACATATTTACTAATTAAAAGAATTCCATTTATCTCTTGAACAAATCCCTATGCCAATTCAACTGACTAAACAGATTTAATAAAGTAATCATGCTATCGCACATACATATTAAATTAAATTATCTCTAGCATATTCTTATGCCGATTCAACCGATTAATTCAACTTAATAAACATGTAAAAGATCATGTGAAGTAACAAAGTAGCCATACCTTGAAACAATTTAATCACAACAATCTTGCAAGTTATGCAAGGCATATGTATCGCCAAATACAATGCTGATTTAATTTTCAGTTACCTTAGAATAATTAAACATGCACTGATTAAGTACTGAGTCCATTAATTGCAATTTCAATCCGTTTAAACAATTAATTCTTTAGTTATCTAAACAATTATAATGCCAGATAACCTAAGCATGATTTTACTTAATCAAGCATTTCACTGAGGCCTATAACAGCATAAACACTAATTTAATAATTCAAGTAGGCAAAATATAATAAACCTAACACGAATTAAATTCAAGCTAAATTGATTAAAATAACCATTTCAACAACAATATTTTTCATAGATATGTTCATCATAAAAACAATAGAAATTAAAAAGAAAGGGAACAGAAAGCAAATCCAGTGTTTCTCTGCAGCTTGACTGTTGCTCCTTTCTTAGTCTCCGTTGCCTTTGTCGAGCAAGGCTTCTATGAATCCTTGATTGCTGCCCAAGATGGCTAAAGAACACCTTTTTCTCAAGAGAGGAAATCGGCACAAGAGGAAGGGGAAATGGGATGGAAAAATGGAGAGGAAACTTTGAGAGAAGTGAAGAGAGGATGAGAAAATGTTGTGGAATGAGGGATGTTGAGGGATGCTTTGAAATGGGCAGCATAGGCTGGCTTTTGTAGCTGAAGATGGCTGCTAAAAATAGAAAATTCAGCAGCCAAGGGCCGACCACACACATGGCAAGGTTGAAGCTTTCAACCTTGCTAAAAATAAGCTGGGGCAAATCTACAAAGCCTAAAATAAAGGTGGGGTTTGAACGTAATTTGGAGGTTTTTCAAGGGCCTTTTTGAAAGAATATTTTATCAGATAATTTTTTTATTTGGGTCAGCCAATGGATGGTTCTGGTCAGCCCAATTAGTGGCTGGTTCGACTGACTCCATTCGGTTCAACCAGTGCGGTTCACTAGGCCCTTTCTGTAACAGCCCGTACCCGAGTCCGTCGCCGGAGTCGGACACGAGGGGTTTGCAGACTTAAATCACTTCTTTGCACAATCCATTTTAAAAATTTCCAGGCAGTTGGCTAACTGCATCACTGTCACCTTAAAAATTATATCCTGAGTTTCACAACTCGAAAATCATTTTCGTAATTTTTCCCTGAAACTAGACTCATATGCCCATCTACATATTTTTTTCTAGAATTTTTGGTCTGGCCAATTAGTATATTTTATTAGTCAAATTCTCCCATGTTACAGGGATCGACTACACTGACCTTTGCGCATTACGACTTGGATATCTCCCTGCACAGAGATTCAATACTGATGCCGTTTGTTTCCATAGAAACTAGACTCAGAGAGGAATCTATACATATATGGAATGACTCCTAATTATCTCTGGTTAATTTATAATGAATTTCCAAAGTCGGAACAGGAAATCCAGAAACCGTTCTGGCCCTGTCCCACGAGAACCAGAATATCTCTTAACATACTATCCATATGATCATTTTGTTACTTTCCTATGAAAATAGATTCATCAAGGTTCGTTTACATAATTTATTCACTATTTAATTCCATTCTTACTATTTTTAGTGATTTTCCAAATCTACATCACTGCTGCTGTCAGCATCTGCCTTTAAGGTAGACTTTACCTATTTCATAGTTTCCATGATTCAACTAGCCCTTTTAGCATAAATAGCACAAATTATGATAGCGATTAACCATTCCCATGGCCAATCCTTGTTAAGCATATCCACACCTCTCAATAACCATATCCATACCAAATGATGATAACATTATGCTCAAACATATATAAGCCATTTTCGCATGGCTATCCAAAATTATACAAATCCAAAGGGTCCATGACCCACAACAAAAAGGGTAGTCCTATACATGCCATTTCGAAGTTCAACCAAAATTGTACCAAAAGGGGGCTTTGATAGTGTGGGCGACTTCGACTTCAAAATCCCGAGTCCGATAGCTGAAGAACCAAAATCTATAAAACAGAGAATCAAAGAAACGGAGTAAGCAATTTATGCTTAGTAAGTTTTGAGCAAGGGATTCCAGCACAACAAAAGTATAGCATTCATATAGCTAAACGGATAATTTCATATGCACAAATTTTCGATATCATACTTACTTCACATTACCAACCCTTATGTACATACACAAAAGACCAACTTAGCCAAAGGCCAGTAGCTCATTTATTAACTGAGCGAATACTTATTTGTAAGGGCTCAACTAATTCAAAGCACATACGAAACATACCTCATTGTTGGGATGTTACAAGCGTATTAACTGAAATTTTTACAGCAAGATCATTCATTCCCAAATCACGTACCTTCAGAATTTAACCGGATATAGCTACTCGTTCAAATGCCTTCGGGACATAGCCCGGTTATAGTAACTCGCACAAATGCCTTCGGGACTTAACCCGGATTTAGTAACTCGCACAAATGCCTTCGGGACTTAACCCGGATTTAGTAACTCGCACAAATGCCTTCGGATCTTAGTCCGAATATGGTCACTTAGCACAAAGCCTTCGGGACTTAGCCCGGACATCATTCGAATAACCATGCACATTTAACAATAAATCATGACACATTCATATTTCATTTTCATTACCAAAGCTCAAACACAAGACACTTATCACATTTACAATTTCGGCTCAATAGCCACATATAAGAGCATGATTTGATTTACTTAAGACATAATCTAATCGAATCATAATTTAAGTCCCATTACTCGAAAACGTACATTGGATGTTGTCGAACGATTCCGATGGCTATTCGACCACTTTTTCCTTCCCTTTATCGGATTTAGTTCCCCTTTGCTCTTGAGCTTAATTAAACAAATATATTGATTTAATCATTTGAGCATCGAAAAAAGGAACACAAGGCACTTAGCCCATATTTATACATTAGACATTAAAGTCACATACATGTGAAATCATGCATCAACTCAACATATTAACCCACACTCCCTTTTAGCCGATTGTCCTAACCAAGATATAGGCATCAATATGCTTGCCTCTAACCGAATGCATGCAGCACAAATCTTCTCATTTGGCCGAGTATGCATGTATATGTTGAGGCCAATTATATGCTTAAGACTTCCCACAAGTATGGTTACTTGTATTGGTTATATACCGTTTCATTTCAAATTCAAAACTCGGCTAATACGCATGTATACACTAGAAATCAAATACTAACAATTTTGCATGTTATCTTACTACCATTTCACTTCTACTTTCTACCATGGCCGAATGCATCAAGACACCATTTACCCTTGCAAGGCATAAATTTCATCATCAAAACTAACAAGCTTATAATCCCATGACCGAAACTTCTAACAACACCAATTAAAATACTTCATGGGTTTGAGGTAAAACCAAGAAAGAAACTCATGAATATCGAGATATAAGCACTAACATTGTTCATCTAGATTTAGCATGACACAACATCCATCACCCTTATATTTACCATAGCCGAAAACCTTACTCATTCCAAAAATTCAAATCTCAACTTGGTCACAAAAATAACTTGGTATCTCACCAACACAACATCAACACCAAGCAAGAATGATGCATCTATGGCCGAGTGTCATTTCCATCACAAAGCAAGATTTAGACCATGGGCTAGGTAGAACTCAAGCTAACAACTAAAACATGCATGCATCTCATGGAACATCATCAAACATACCTTAGCCTAGTTACATGCATGGCCGAACCTCTTCAACCTTTCTTCTTCCTTCCTCCTTAAAATTTTCGGCCAAGGATGAACCAAAGGATGAACACTTTTTTTTTGTTTTTCTTTCTAGTTTCGGCAAAATGGGGGGAGACAACCACACACTTTTTTTTTGTTTTCATCATATTCCCTTACATTATTTTATGCCCATGCTCCTTATTTTATCATACTTCCCATGAAACACTAACTCAACATGTTTATGACATGTTCTTGCCCATCACACTTGGTCTACCATACTTGTCATGGCCGACCACTACTAATTAGGGGGAAATTGACATGCAAGTCCCCCCTTTTTATTTATTGCACTAATAGATCCTTATGCTTTGACCTATCACATTTCAAAATTTTCTCACATAAGTCCTATTTACTAAAATTCACCTACAATTAAACAAAATTCAAACACGAAATTTTCACACATGCACATGTACATATAATGAGCATCAATTATGACGGTTAATTATTTTTATGACTCGGTTTAGTGTCCCGAAACCACTTCCCGACTAGGGTCACATTAGGGCTGTCACAACTCTCCCCCACTTAAGAAATTTTCGTCCCCGAAAATCTTACCGGTAAATAGGTTTGGGTATCGTTCTTTCATCGAGCTCTCGGTTTCCCAAGTAGCTTCCTCGATCCCGTGTTTGAGCCATAACACCTTAACTAACGGAACCCTTTTGTTTCGCAACTCTTTCACTTCGCGAGCTAGGATACGAATCGGTTCGTCTTCATAACTCAAGTCAAATTGAATTTCAACTTCTGAGGGATTAATCACATGTGACGGATCGGATCTATAACGTCGAAGCATCGAAACATGAAAGACATCGTGAATCTTTTCAAGTTTAGGGGGCAAAATCAATCTATACGCAACCGGACCAACTCGTTCAGAGATTTCGTACGGCCCAATGAATCTCGGGCTCAACTTGCCCTTACGGCCAAATCTGAGTACCTTTTTCCAAGGCGAAACTTTAAGAAACACTTTATCTCCCACCTGATATTCACTGTCTTTTCGTTTCAAATCCGCATATGATTTCTGACGATCTGTGGCTGCCTTCAGACCTTCACGGATTACCTTTACTTTCTGTTCAGCATCTTTAATCAAATCAACTCTGAAAATTTTACTTTCACCGAGCTCAGTCCAAAACAATGGTGTGCGGAATTTACGCCCGTACAAAGCCTCGTAAGGTGCCATCTTAATACTTGATTGAAAACTATTGTTGTAAGCGAATTCAATCAAAGGTAAATACCGTTCCCATGAACTACTGAACTCGAGGATGCAACATCTCAACATATCCTCAAGAATCTGAATTATCCGCTCGGATTGACCATCGGTTTGGGGGTGAAAAGCAGTGCTAAAATGCAGCTCGGTACCCAAAGCTTCTTGCAATTTCTTCCAAAATCGTGAGGTGAATCTCGGATCTCTATCTGACACGATAGAAATAGGTACCCTGTGTAATCTCACAATCTGAGAAACGTACAATTCAGCTAGTTTATCCAATGAAAAATCCGTACGCACGGGGATAAAGTGAGCCGACTTAGTCAGTCTATCAACAACAACCCAAATCGCATCCTTCTTACTTGCTGACAATGGCAGTCCGGACACAAAGTCCATTGTGACTCGATCCCATTTCCACTCAGGTATCATGATCGGCTGAAGTAATCCTGAAGGCACTTGATGTTCCGCTTTCACTTGTTGACATATTAAACATCTCGAAACAAAGTCGGAGATGTCTCGTTTCATACCATGCCACCAAAACCGACGTTTCAAATCGTTGTACATTTTCGTACTCCCCGGGTGAATTGACATTCGGCTACAATGGGCTTCATTCAGAATCATCGAAAGGAGTTCTGAATTTCTTGGAACACACAACCGACTTCTGAACCTCAAACAATCGTCATCATCAATTTGAAATTCGGATTCCATATTCGGAACACATTCAGCCCGTTTTGCAACCAATTCATCGTCTACTTTCTGAGCTTCACGAATTTGACGAATCAATAATGGTTTGGCCTTTAATTCAGCTACTAACACATTGTCGGGTAGAACAGACAAGTGCACATTCAACGCTCGTAAAGCAAACAGTGATTTCTGGCTTAAGGCGTCCGCAACCACATTAGCCTTTCCCGGGTGGTAAGCAATGACAAGCTCGTAATCTTTCAACAACTCAAGCTAACGCATTTGTCGCAGATTTAAGTCTCTTTGAGTCATCAAATATTTGAGACTTTTGTGATCCGAAAATACATGGCACTTTTCACCAAATAAGTAATGTCGCCATATTTTTAAAGCGAATACGATGGCAGCTAGTTCGAGATCAAGGGTCGGATAATTTTTCTCATGTGGCTTTAATTGTCTCGACGCATAGGCCACCACTCGACCTTCTTGCATCAATACGCAACCCAACCCAAGTAGGGATGCGTCACTATAAATGACAAACTCTTTGCCTGATTCGGGTTGCACTAAAATTGGAGCTTCAGTCAAATAAGTTTTCAGTTGATCGAAACTTTTCTGACATTTCTCCGTCCATTCGAACTTAACATCCTTTTGAAGTAGCTTCGTCATTGGTGTGGCTATCATCGAGAAACCTTTGACAAATCGTCGGTAATAACCGGCGAGTCCCAAAAAGCTCCGAACCTCAGTAATATTTCTCGGAGGTTTCCAGTTAAGTATGGCTGAAATTTTGTTCAGGTCAACTCGAATACCCGATGTGGATACCACATGACCCAAGAAGCTAACCCCTCTTAACCAGAACTCACACTTACTGAACTTAGCATATAACTGCTTATCCCGCAAAATTTGCAACACTAGTCACAGGTGCTCAGCATGTTCGGTCTCATCTCTTGAATAGACCAAGATGTCATCAATGAACACAACTACGAACCGATCCAAATATGGTCTGAAGATCCGATTCATCAAATCCATAAATACCGCAGGGGCATTAGTGAGCCCAAACGGCATCACTAAGAATTCGTAGTGACCATATCTCGTTCTGAAGGCAGTTTTGGGTATGTCCGAATCTCGAATTCGCAACTGATAATAGCCCGATCTCAAATCTATTTTTGGGAACACTGAGGCTCCCTTCAGTTGGTCGAACAAATCATCGATACGTGGTAATGGATATTTGTTCTTTATTGTCACTTTATTCAGCTGACGATAGTCAATGCACAACCTCATGGTTCCGTCCTTCTTTTCACAAACAATACTGGTGCACCCCAAGGTGAGAAACTTGGTCGAGCGAAACCTCTATCCGTCAATTCTTGCAACTAAGCTTTCAACTCTTTTAACTCGGTTGGTGCCATACGATACGGAGCTATCGAAATCGGCGTAGTCCCAGGTACAAGCTCAATACCAAACTCTATCTCCCGAACAGGTGGTAAACCCGGTAATTCTTTAGGAAAAACATCCGGGTATTCACAAACCACTGACATAGATTCGGGTTTCTTTTCTAATTCTTTGTCATCAAGTACATACGCAAGGTATGTTTCGCACCCTTTTCTTACATATTTCTGGGCCAACATTGAGGATATTACAGCTGACAACCCCTTTAAGTCCGTAGACTCAACTCGGATTATCTCGTTATTTGCGCACCTCAAATCAATAGTCTTGCTTTTGCAAATCACAACCGCATCATTGCGGTCAACCAATCCAAACCAAGAATAACATCAAATTCATCAAACGGCAAAAGCATCGAATTACTAGGGGACATTTCTTACACACTTTGTCGACAAGCACGTAACGACCCAAGGGATTTGACACCCGAATTACGAACTCAGTAGACTCAATAGGTAAAGTCTTATTGGATGCTAAGGTTTCACATATGGAAGAATGAGTAGAATCGAGGTCAATCAAAGCAATTACATTAGTATCAAAGAGAGTAAAAGTACCGGTAATAACATCAGGCGAAGAAGCATCCTCGCGGGCACGTATAGCATAAGCTCTAGCAGGCGCACGAGCCTCGGATCTGGTCGTAGCATCTCTAGATCCTCTCTGACCACCGCTAGCATTGCCCGTATTTCTAGATGGTCTACCTCGAGCAGTGGTAGCACCCGGTTTCCCACTCTGATTTACATTCTGCTCAGACAACCTCGGGCAATCTTTAATGAAGTGGTCAACTGATCCGCACTTGTAACGGGAGCGGTCAGGGAATCTACAACTCCCCGAATGCCATTTACCGTAATATCGACATTTCGTTCTATCTCGACGTTCATTCCCAACACTGGCGACCGAAGTGCCTCGTGTACCCACAGGGGGTCGATCACGATCTCGTCTAAAAAGGCCCGAAGTGCCTCTAGACCGGCCCACATCATCTCGAAATTTCTTCGATGCCTGTTGAAGAGACTTTCCCGAGGATCTTTTACGAAACTCTCCAGTTCCCACATCAACTTTTTGTTTTTCTTTTCTAAGCTCTTCGGCTTTACAAGCTCGCTCGACAAGTACTACGAACTCTCGTATTTCAAGAATGCCAACGAACATTTTTATATCTTCATTCAGCCCATCCTCGAAGCGTTTACACATGATAGCCTCGGACGAAACACATTCCCGAGCGTATCTACTAAGTCTAACAAATTTTTGCTCGTAATCAGTAACTGACATAGAACCTTGCTTAAGCTCAAGAAACTCCTTCCGTTTTTGATCAACAAATCTCTGACTGATATACTTTTTCCGAAACTCAGTTTGGAAAAACTCCCAAGTTACTTGCTCTCGGGGCACAACAGAAGTCAGAGTACTCCACCAATAGTAGGCAGAATCACGTAGCAAGGAGATAGTACACTTTAGGCATTCATTGGGTGTACAAGATAGCTCATTGAGTACCCGGATAGTGTTGTCCAACCAAAATTCAGCTTGCTCGGCATCGTCGCTATCCGTAGCTTTAAATTCAGTAGCCCCATGTTTTCGGATTCTGTCAACTGGGGGCTTATTTGACCTAATTTGGTCAATTTCCAGAGGTATTGTAGGTGCGGGGGTGGTATTTGTCGGGAATGGAGGTTGTGGAACAGCCGTATTAGTTCGAATGTATTGGTTGAACCAATCATTCATCACGCTATAGAAAGGTTGTCTAGCTTCATCATTCGGGTTACTAGCATTAGGTTGAGAGTCCACCGGCACTGTCCCTTGTGCGGGAGCAGGCGCTACACTCTCAAGATCATCAGCTACCGCTCGGTCGGGATCGGGATCCATTACTATAAATAAACACATTTGCAAATGTCAGAAATCACCACACTATCAAATAATCACATAAAATGGCATGTATAGCTAGACCCAACGCATTACGGTACTCCTAGAATCGACTAAACCGTAGCTCTGATACCAATAAAATTGTAACACCCCGTACCCGAGTCCGTCACCGGAGTCGGACACGAGGGGTTTGCAGACTTAAATCACTTCTTTGCACAATCCATTTTAAAAATTTCCAGGCAGTTGGCTAACTGCATCACTGTCACCTTAAAAATTATATCTGGAGTTTCACAACTCAAAAATCAGTTTCATAATTGTTCCCTGAAACTAGACTCATATGTCCATCTACATATTTTTTTCTAGAATTATTGGTTGGGAAAATTAGTACAGTTTATTAGTCAAAGTCTCCCATGTTACAGGGATCGACTACACTGACCTTTGCGTATTACGACTTGGATATCTCCCTGCACAGAGCTTCAATACTGATGCTGTTTGTTTCTATAGAAACCATACTCAGAGAGGAATCTATACATATATGGCATGACTCCTAATTATCTCTTGGTAATTTATAATGAATTTCCAAAGTCGGAACAGGGAATCCAGAAACCGTTCTGGCCTTGTCTCACGAGAACCTGAATATCTCTTAACATACTATCCATATGATCGTTTTGTTACTTTCCTATGAAAATAGATTCATCAAGGTTCGTTTACATAATTTATTCACTATTTAATTCCATTCATACTATTTTTAGTGATTTTCCAAATCTACATCACTGCTGCTGTCAGCATCTGCCTTTAAGGTAGACTTTACCTATTTCATAGTTTCCATGATTCAACTAGCCCTTTTAGCATAAATAGCACAAATTATGATAGTGATTAACCATTCCCATGGCCAATCCTTGTTAAGCATATCCATACCTCTCAATAACCATATCCATACCAAATGATGATAACATTATGCTCAAACATATATAAGCCATTTTCGCATGGCTATCCAAAATAATACAAATCCAAAGGGTCCATGACCCACAACAAAAAGGGTAGTCCTATACATGCCATTTCGAAGTTCAACCAAAATTGTACCAAAAGGGGCTTTGATAGTGTGGGCGACTTCGACTTCAAAATCCCGAGTCCGATAGCTGAAGAACCAAAATCTATAAAATAGAGAATCAAAGAAACGGAGTAAGCAATTTATGCTTAGTAAGTTTTGAGCAAGGGATTCCAGCACAACAAAAGTATAGCATTCATATAGCTAAACGGATAATTTCATATGCACAAATTTTCGATATCATACTTACTTCACATTACCAACCCTTATGTACATACACAAAAGATCAACTTAGCCAAAGGCCGGTAGCTCATTTATCAACTGAGCGAATACTTATTTGTAAAGGCTCAACTAATTCAAAGCACATACGAAACATACCTCAATGTTGGGATGTTACAAGCGTATTAACTAAAATTTTTACAGCAAGATCATTCATTCCCAAATCACGTACCTTCGGAATTTAACCAGATATAGCTACTCGTTCAAATGCCTTCGGGACATAGCCCGATTATAGTAACTCGCACAAATGCCTTCGGGACTTAACCCGGATTTAGTAACTCGCACAAATGCCTTCGGGACTTAACCCGGATTTAGTAACTCGGACAAATGCCTTCGGATCTTAGTCTGGATATGGTCACTTAGCACAAAGCCTTCGGGACTTAGCCCGGACATCATTCGAATAACCATGCACATTTAACAATAAATCATGACACATTCATATTTCATTTTCATTACCAAAGCTCAAACACAAGACACTTATCACATTTACAATTTCGGCTCAATAGCCACATATAAGAGCATGATTTTGATTTACTTAAGACATAATCTAATCGAATCATAATTTAAGTCCCATTACTCGAAAACTTACCTCGGATGTTGTCGAACGATTCCGATGGCTATTCGACCACTTTTTCCTTCCCTTTATCGGATTTAGTTCCCCTTTGCTCTTGAGCTTAATTAAACAAATATATTGATTTAATCATTTGAGCATCGAAAAGAGGAACACAAGGCACTTAGCCCATATTTATACATTAGACATTAAAGTCACATACATGTGAAATCATGCATCAACTCAACATATTAACCCACACTCCCTTTTAGCCGATTGTCCTAACCAAGATATAGGCATCAATATGCTTGCCTCTAACCGAATGCATGCAGCACAAATCTTCTCATTTGGCCGAGTATGCATGTATATGTTGAGGCCAATTATATGCTTAAGACTTCCCACGAGTATGGTTACTTGTATTGGTTATATACCGTTTCATTTCAAATTCAAAACTCGGCTAATACGCATGTATACACTAGAAATCAAATACTAACAATTTTGCATGTTATCTTACTACCATTTCACTTCTACTTTCTACCATGGCCGAATGCATCAAGACACCATTTACCCTTGCAAGGCATAAATTTCATCATCAAAACTAACAAGCTTATAATCCCATGACCGAAACTTCTAACAACACCAATTAAAATACTTCATGGGTTTGAGGTAAAACCAAGAAAGAAACTCATGAATATCGAGATATAAGCACTAACATTGTTCATCTAGATTTAGCATGACACAACATCCATCACCCTTATATTTACCATAGCCGAAAACCTTACTCATTCCAAAAATTCAAATCTCAACTTGGTCACAAAAATAACTTGGTATCTCACCAACACAACATCAGCACCAAGCAAGAATGATGCATCCATGGCCGAGTGTCATTTCCATCACATAGCAAGATTTAGACCATGGGCTAGGTAGAACTCAAGCTAACAACTAAAACATGCATGCATCTCATGGAACATCATCAAACATACCTTAGCCTAGTTACATGCATGGCCGAACCTCTTCAACCTTTCTTCTTCCTTCCTCCTTAAAATTTTCGGCCAAGGATGAACCAAAGGATGAACACTTTTTTTTTGTTTTTCTTTCTAGTTTCGGCAAAATGGGGGGGACAACCACACACTTTTTTTTTGTTTTCATCATATTCCCTTTCATTATTTTATGCCCATGCTCCTTATTTTATCATACTTCCCATGAAACACTAACTCAACATGTTTATGACATGTTCTTGCCCATCACACTTGGTCTACCATACTTGTCATGGCCGGCCACTACTAATTAGGGGGGCAAATTGACATGCAAGTCCCCCTTTTTATTTCTTGCACTAATAGATCCTTATGCTTTGACCTATCACATTTCAAAATTTTCTCACATAAGTCCTATTTACTAAAATTCACCTACAATTAAACAAAATTCAAACATGAAATTTTCACACATGCACATGTACATATAATGAGCATCAATTATGACGGTTAATTATTTTTATGACTCGGTTTAGTGGTCCCGAAACCACTTCCCGACTAGGGTCACATTAGGGCTGTCACACTTTCTTCATAATTAATTAAAATTAATTCATTTAACCTAAATTAAATAGGAAATAAATTAAAATTAATTTAATTATGAATTAATACACATTTCTGGACCGTCTTGGGCTGGAAATTAATTGGCCTCGATACTTCAAATTACTCTCGTTTTTATTCTTTTCGCAGTGTTCACCGGGCCCTTTTTCTCCAACTGTGTAATTCTATCAAAAATAACCAAATTTAATCAAAATTAACTATGAAATTTATTAAAATTCATAATGTTCATATTTTTAACATAATTTAATTATTTTATAATATTTAATTATTTTTCGACAAGAATTTAACCGGAATAGCCTGGTTTTAAGTTAAAAAGGGTATGAAAAAGTATATATATTTTCGTGTTTCCAATAAGCCTCGTCTCGCAGTAACGACACTGCTCCTTTCAGTTTCTGTTCCACAGTACAGTCAAGATCATCCATAATCCGCTCCGTAGCCTCTAACCAATATTCTGCCACATTGGGGGCTACTCTAGAAGCACCCCTAAAGATCTTCGCCCCATTGGATCGGAGTCGCTCAGAAATTGACCCCCGGGCCACTAACCCTGTACTCACTCTAGTAACCCTTTCGAGAACTCGCAGCATTGCCTGAGACAGGGCATCATCTCCAACTACTCGATCACGAGACCCGGTCTCGGTTACCTGTGAAGCCGGAGCCTCCCTCGTAAGCATGTGACCCGAAGCTGAAGACCCAGCGCTAGTACTCCCTCAGCCTCTACCACGGCCTCGCGTACCTCTTCCACGAGTACCTCTAGTGTTCATATCAATACGCACTTTATTTGGATTTTAAAGTTTTATGCCATCAGTTCATAATCCCAGTTTATTATTAGAAGATATTTTATGATAAACAATATTCAGAGTTTTGTTCTCACAGATCGAAATTTTGCTACCAATATTGGTCTTCTACAGTCTCAGTTTACTCTAACCAAAGATTTAACGCTACCAACTATAACAGTTTTCCAGTATCACACTTACAACAATAGATACTAGCAGAGAACTTACAGATTTGGCACCGGAGACTTGGTGTGCCACACTTTCCTGAACCATATTTCAAATACCTTACATAATTTGAAACCAACCTTATTATTTACCAAAATTTTGAAACGCAATCCACAGCCGAGTTTTGCAACGTGGCTCTGATACCACTAAATGTAACACCCCAAACTCGACCTAGACGTTATGGCCAAATCTGGCATGTCATACCAAATTGTTTTTCAAAGTTGATCTTTTCGGTAAAAATCCGTTACTAAATCTAAACCCATTTATTATTATTTAATTAAAATTCACGTCAAAACATGTACCATTACAATTGCCTTCAGTATGTTACTTCAATTAAAATCGCGGAAGCATTTTGAAAACTTTGTTAGAACCTCGTGTTCCTTAGAAAATCATGCTATTTTGAAAACTCACGTTTTCTTAGACTAGTACTTTAGTATAAGAAACCTCAATCTAAACTAAAACTTAAAACCCACCAACGGCCTTATTACATAAATTAAAACCCAAAACAAAAATCTATTAGCAATTTGAAGAAGCAAAAATAGTAGTGTGGCCATCCCCGAGTCCCTCGCAGCTCTAAACCATCTAAGCCTAGGGATAATCTGCACAGTTAGAAACAAAGTGAGTTTACGAAAACTCAGTGTGTAATCCCAATAACAAACATACAGTAACCAACACAGTATCAGTACAGTCTGGGCCAAAGCCCTATTCAGTAATAGTACAGTCTGGTCCAAAGCCATATTCAGTAACAGTACAGTCTGGGCCTTAGCCCTATACAGTAGCATTGTGGGTATAAGCCCAATACAGTATCAGTATAAATGCATAATGCAACCCATCCCATACCAGCCAGCACACCACCCGTACCAACCAACACTCCTGTGGGGATATCAATCGACTAACCCAACCAGCACACCAATATCGCAGCAAAGCTGCCAGTAATAATAATAACGCAGCATAGCTGCCAGTAACAGTAAGCGTGGTAAACCACCAATAATAATCATCGTGACATAGTCACCAGTATAGTACTCCCTCCGAATCATATACCCATCCCCATTCAGTATGTCATGTCATAATTATTAAGTGTATGCAGCATGCTGTAATCACAACCAGTTTCATAATATCAACACACATCAGTTAACTATTGCTAGGACATAATAATCATTTCGCCAAGCAAGGGTAAAATCGTAAATTTTTACCCCTTAGGGGTATTTCAGTCATTTAACCATTATAGGGTCTCGATACCATTAAAGACCTCTTAGAGGGTCTTTGGTCATTACAAATAAGTCAAATAATCCATATGGCCAAAACAGTGCCAATGGGCCCGAGCCCATTCCTTGGCCCAAATAGGTCCACAAACTCGTGTGGCCCATCTAGTCCCTTTTCGGTTAGGACTTTGTGATTTCACAACCCAAACCACAGTTTGGTACCTACCGCACAAATTTGTCCGTGTGGGCCTGCAAGCCCATCGGCCCACACAGTTTGGCCCTACGAGGCGCAAAAGTAGTGAAAGCCCACGAGTTTGTCGTGGTGACCCCTTCGGTCGTCACCTATAGTGTATGGCTCGGTTTACCCAAGAGCATTCGCATACTCGAGGAACCTCTCATGGCGTAGTTTTGGCTTTTGATCGATACTGATAAGGGTGCAGTTACACACCTATTAACGAAACCGCCCAAGTTTCTCAACTATCCAACCTTGTCTCAAGAAATGCGATCTACAACCCTTAGACCACCAATTGAAAACGATCTAACAACTCTTTTCGATCTACTGCATTAACAGCAGATTTTATTAACAATAAATATAAAATCCAAAGCTTGATACCCATAGTCCAAATAAATCCCAAACTAGAGTTAGAAAGATTTGATATCCAACCGCAACTGACAACTTAGTCTTCTTACCCCAGTGATTAGATCGAACGCCAAAAAGGAATTTGTACACCTTTGAGTGCTAAAGGCTCCCCTTTATCTCTTCGGGAGTTAGAATCCAGAGATCCCAAACATGCAAAAGGAGTAGAGAATTAGCATCCCTAACCGAACATTCCACTTGAGAAGGAAATGAAAGAATAATAGGCACAAGAAAGAACACTTACCCCAAGACCAAACGATAGGCAGAAAAGATGCTGGCACAATGGATGCTTGTCGGAACTTGATGCTCAAAAGAAACGAGTGCACAGGAACAAGAGGCACAATTATCGGCCAAGGAGGGAAAACAAGAAGGAGAAGAAGATGAACAGAGAAGAGAGCAAGAGTGGTTCGGCTAAAGAAAGCCGAAAAGAGAAAATGATGAGAGAGAGAAGATCAAGTCGACTAATGGTAAAGGAGTATGAGAAAAGAATTGAGGGAGATGAGAGAATCGACTAAAGCAAAACAACAAGGGAAGTAGTGCTTCACTAAACAGAATAAGACCGAAAGAGAGAATGCTCGCTTGACTAACACAAAAAGATAACAATCGAGAGAATAGAAGAAGAAAGAAAATATGCAAACGAAAGAATCTCGAGACAGTAGAGTACCGAAATTGAGTATGGGAGAATTCGGCCACTTCCACACCACACAAAAATGTCCCAGCCTTCCCCAAACCGAAACCAAGGGAACCTTATTGCTCCATTCGGCCACAACCTCCAACCAACACCACATCCCTTGATTTTCTCCCCAATTCTCTCCCCCTATCCCTCCACAATCTCACCAACCTCTCATTCAAATTCAAACCAAATCCTCTTTTACCAAGTCTCCAACCACTCTTGCAGAGTTTGAGTCAAACTCCACCTCTTGCGCCACCAAAACATAAAATAAAGCCCCCCTTGTGTTACCTGGGATTCGAACCCTTGCCCATACAAATGCACAACACGTTACTTACCACTAAGCCACAAGGCCTTCTATGTCACTAATCAACCATGAATATTTATAAAGCCTAAGTCCCAGCGTTCAGGTTCTTTTAAGAGCAAAAACAAAAATGCTACGAAAGTCGAAACTTAAACCCAGAACTACTCAGACACCCCCAAACACACTTAAATCAACTAACCATTCAAGCAAACATGGACTATATGCCAAAACAAGCAAAATTATAGACCCCATATTTTTGGGGCATTACAAGAATAGCATTAGTGAAAGTATCATGGTATCGACACAGGGTAGGAAAAGCTACGTAGGAACCCGGGGATGCTATGAGAAAGAAATACCCAAACCTATTCACTGGTAAGATTTTTGAGGACAAAAATCCCTAAGGGGGGAGAGTTGTAACATCCTGGTTTTAGCTAAATTAGAACAGTGTTTTGGAACCACAAATCTGAGGTCATAAAATTTTTTTAATATTTTTTTTGGTGTTTGCAACTTGTGATTATATATGTGTGAAATTTTCATGAAATAATTTTATTATTTAAGTGGTTAATTTGGGAAGATGACTAAATCGCATAAAATGCAAAACTTGCATTTTAATTGTTAAAGTTCTTAAATTGCTATGAGCCATTAAATGTGGGGTCCTTATGATGAAATTAGACCATTTGATTTATGGATGGACAAATATGCCTTTGGTTAGTGGAAATTTAATATTAATCATTAAGGGTATCTTAGTAAATGTGAAATTAAGGTTAATTAAAACAAATAAATAAAATTTGTTTCATCATTTTGTGTTCTTCCACCACCGAATATTAGAGAAAGAATAGGATTTTCATTCTTTCATCCATTCAGCACTTGCATAGCTTGATTTAGGTATGTTTTGAGCTCGGTTTTTATATTTTTACATTTTTGTGATCGTTGCTTTGAGTACTACCTAGCCCATGTTTCAAATTTTGAAAGTTTTGATGATTTTGGCAGTTTTCATTGATGAATTCATGTGTTTTATGATGTTTTATGATGAATCATGAAAGCTTGGTGCTTGATATACATGTTTTGTAAAGTGATTTTGAGTAAAAATGCATATTAGGGATTAAATTAAGAAAAGTGTAAATTGAGGGGTTAAATTGTGAAATAAATGAAAGTTTTGGGCTGCTAGTGGTTCCAAGGAAATTCGGCTAGGCTTGGATGAAATTAAATTTTGTGTGTTTTGTGTTTTTGTGAAATATGGACTAAATTGAATTAATGTGGAACTTTTGAGGCTAAAGTACAAAAATGCTCAAATTTTGTGGACTAAATTGAACGATTATGTGATTAAAAGAGTTGAATTTGTTATAATATAGATCAAGAAAAGAGGAATCCGGACTTAGATCGAGGCAAGAACAAAGTACTAGATTAATCGACTAGTAGAGACAGAATACAAGCAATCATACAGATTTTACAGTCGACTTTTCTATCAACACAATGGAATAGAATACCAAAGAAAAAAAAATAGAGCAATGCCGATCATAAACCATATAGACCACAATACTTTTGTCTAATAGTATGTTTAGTTAACATTCTCGTACGATAAGAATTCCTTATAAAATTAAACAGTCACATATACTTCTAAGAATAAATGTACACATAGAATGCCTAGAAGAAACCATAGTAACTGCCCAACTATAACCACTACACTTAGCTATCATTTCAATTCAAACATTATTCCACTGTCTAATTCTGTCATCACTGATTTCATATTATCCCATCACTAACAGAAATTAAATCATAAGAACTTCCAGTTAATACATTCTTTAGATATCATACCTGAATATTTTGTTTCATCGAATTCAACTTGTTCTTTAACAGTGACTTTGCATTATCCGAACGGCCTTCAGAAGAATCCACTATTTCTTCTATACTGTCTTTTCTTGCTAACTCATTCCCTTATCTGATCACAGTATTAATCCTTCAATTGTAAAATTTTGTAATTCCACGCTTGTGAGTTATTCAATCTAGATATTACAAATTTCATTTTAATACTTTACTAGTAAAGGGGTGAGGGTCGTAAAGCCTCAAATTTAACTCTCACATATACACGCACATAACATAACATCTATAGTTAACATACTATTACAATCTATCATTCGTACCTTTATGGGTTTCAATTCATCACATTCACATCTTTACTCAGTATTGGAGTATCACTTTCATTACTATCAAAATTAGCTCAGTTGGAAAGCATATTTCTCTAATTAAAACAATTTTTTTTAGAGTCGTAAGATATCACACTATCAAAGGTTAAATATGGCAAGTATAGCTAGACTCACATATGCTATGTTAGTCCTATAATCGACTAAACCGTAGCTCTAATACCAATTAAATGTAACACCCTGAACTACGTCACTGGAATAGGGTTACGAGGCATTACCGATCAAAGCACAACATATAATATACATTTCCATACATGATTCAATTTCATATAAATATCAATCTAACATAATCTCAATGTCCCTTATCAAGCCCTACAAGACCTTAAAACATGTTTAAAAGAGGTTGGGGACCATACCAATAACATTTAAAAACATAGGGAAACTTAAAAAATTTTCAAGCATTCAAGGGTCACACGCCCGTGTGAACAGACCGTGTGCCACACACGACCACCAAACACGCCCGTGTCACAAGTCATGTAAAAATAGGGCATACATACTGACTTACACCACACGGCCAGAGACATGCTCGTGTGCCATGACCATGGGAAATCTATAAGGTTTACTGACTTGGGTCACACGGCTGGCCACACGCCCATGTGCCAGCCTATGTATCACACACGACCAATAGACACGCCCGTAGTTTAGGCCGTGCCAAACCTGCAGGGTATACTGACTTAATTCGAATGGCTACCCTAGGGGACACAGGGCCGAGTAACATTACCGTATGTCACACATGACTGAGACACACGTTCATGTCTCTGCCTGTGTGGACAAAAATAAGCTATTTGCAAAGCCAATTTGCCACCATTTTCTCATGCACACCTAGCAATCAAAATGGTACCAATTCATCATACAATTAGGCACCCTAAACATCCATTTCAATACACATTATAAGCCATTTCAAAATCAAGCATTCATATACTCAAATCAATACCATTTTTACATTCAAACACATACCAACTAGCATGATTCATTCCTCATTACTCACCTATTCAATTATATACCAAAGTACATATCATACTTCTCAATACAACCTATTTCAATATGTATCTTTACTACCATCAATCACACACAATGCTTGACTCATAAATCATCTATTAGCCATTCATTTATTATGTCCAAATTCATGCTTTTCATAAGTAAATACTTATCGTATACCAATTGACCAAATGATCATCTTTAACCATCACCAACCATACCAAATTATGCCATTACACAAGGCAAGTTACACATCAAACATAAGTCATTAATAAGCCATATAAAATGGCCAAATACATCACCAAAACCTTTATCAAAAAGACTTAAGCCTATAATGCCACATAACCAAGTCACAAGTGTATAAATACTGAAATCAAAAACCGGATAGTGTGATGCGATCTCAGTCGACTTCTAACCCGAGCAAATGTCTGAATCACTATAAAACATAGAAAAATAACACACTGTAAGCTATAAAGCTTAGTCAGTTTGTATGGAAATAAACTCATATTATTAAATAACTGCATTTAAAACCATTATTCAAAACATGATATAATTCATATGATTGCACCATTTTGTCTCGAATTCATGCACATAATTAATCAAGATTTTCATGAGTTTATTCATTCAAAACACATATGGTTTGAATACTTCTTATCAAATCATTCACACCTTCATATGCATAAACAATTATATATATAAACTTTATTCATTTCAATTTCTATCACCCTTTCTTTAGCCAAATGAATTATGTGAATATCATCAAATAATTATATTTTGCACACTATGTGCCATATGTATATTTAGTTAAAATAACTATAACTCATACCCCACATATCATTCAATTTAGACTTCATTATAGCCAAATAAACACATTTTGGCATGAAACACACTTATACATAAATCTTTCTTATTTCATATACATGATACACTAAGAACTTACCAAATTACCTTCATTTGATTCTCATATATGTTTTGTACGTACCTGTATCACTTAATTCGATTGTACTTTCATTCTTGTCTTGACTAAGCCCGTTGAACCTGTAACACCCCAAAATATAGGTACTTATTTTCTATTTATTGTGTAGCTCAAATGTATGCTTGTCTCAATGGTTAAGTGTCCAGGGAAGCGCCTAAGAAGTCTTGGGTTCAAGCTTGGGCTTTTATAAAAACATTTTTTTTAGGAAGTTAACCCTTGCTTTTAATTAGTAGACTTTTAAATTAATATGAGTAGAGCATGAAAAAAAGGGCCTGCTAGCCAAGGGTAAGTGGCGTGCCATTACTGCTAAAGGTCTTAAGTTCAAGTCCTGTGTTGCACAAGGAGTGTTTAATTTTGTTGTTGTGCCATGTGGAAAGTTGAGTGCTAGTAGAACACTGAGCTAATGGGCGGTTGGAGTGCTTGAGGGGGAGAGGAGTGTGTGGCCGAATTTAAGGAGGATTTTGAAAAGAATTTGAATTGGTCAAAAAAGAGATTTGGGGAGAGATTTGAGGAGTGGATCAAGGAGTGGGCGAGTGGTAGTTGTTTACCAAAAGTGGGGCTCTCTTTGTAGAAAAATCGGTCATAGGCACTTAGTGTCAAATTTGTCTAGTTTTTGCTCACTTTTCCAGTAGCTATTTTTTTTCTTACTTTCTCTCTTTTGGTTGTGCCTGTGTGGTAGCCGAATTTTACTTGTGACCATTCGGGTTCATTTCATGTTAACTTACTTTGGTTTTGTCCTATATTATGGTACTTTGATTGATCAACTTTCCTCTCTCCATCGCTCTTCTCCTCCTAGTGTTCTTTGCCTTAGCCGAACCTTCATCTTTCCCTCTCTTCTCCCTTTCTCTCAACCAATTCCCCCTAACCGATTGCACCTTCTTTTCCCTCTTTCTATTTGAATACTTGGGCCGACTTCTGCTTGCTCTCTCCAGTTGTGTCAGTTATTACAATACTTCTTTGAAACAATCAGTTGGTGCCTGGTTCTTCTCTAATCTCTTGTTCTTTATCTTTATGTGGTAGTGTTGCTTCTAACTTCTTTTACTGCTATTTATGGCCAGAAGCGTGTGGCTGCTAGCCTTGTCTCTGCAGTGTGGGTTTCCTTTTCGAAGATAGAAGACCAATTGTGTTCTCCTCTAGAGTCGGTTTCACAAGTTTTGGTAAGTGTTTTTTGTTGGTTCAACTATTTATGCGAACATTCTAATAAAGGATAATAGATTTCCGTTTGAATGCAGGCAAACTATAAGAGCCTATAATCAATCTTCGGAAATGATTAAAGGGTGAGGAATCTTAATCGTTCTATCAAGACAAGTGTCAAATTATGATTTAGTTTAGTATTATTTAAGGGAATATTAAACCCATTAGTTAAAGGACTAACATTGGGGATATGACTGAATCTAGGTTGGTGTTCGTGGAGACTATGCTCTTCTAGCAATCAAGTGTGTAATCACACTACAATAACTGCTAATCGGCAAAAGCCAAAAATCATGTCTATAGACGCTACATCAGCGTCAGCTCTCTCATGTGCTGATTCGAACGCGTAAAGCGTAGCGTTTGATTGCAAAAGCCACCATGAACGATTTCATGGGCTTAGGCCGTTTTAGGCCATCTGGGCCCCGCGTGCTCGTGGGCCCCACTCGAATAAACCACATGGACATGTGGAGATTATTGGGCTAGGCTATATAGACCACATAGAAATGGCTATGTTTAGGCTTTATGGGCCCTACGGGCGTGTGGGCCCACATCGGCCATATGATGGGTTTTGGCCCATTATCATTGTTTGACTGTTAAGGTTGTATGGGTCACCCGAAACATCTATGGACCTACTTTTGGGTCGGTAAGCACACTTAGATCCCATACTGATGAAATGGCTATGATACCCCTACTAGGTAAAATGACTGGTATACCCCTATAATATGTATGACTGTATTCGAGCACGACATTCTTACATACACGTATGATATTATGACATGACATATTGCATGAGGGTGGGTTTGATATATTTGGCAGAAGTGTACTGTACTGGCAGCTCTGCTGCAATTTTTGTTTAGTGCCGCAATCGATGCTATATTTTGGAGTGTAGGGATGGGTGGGTCGATTTTATCCCCACATGGAGTGCAGGGCTGGACAGAGTGGAGTGTAGAGGATGGATGGGTAGGATTTCTGATTGCATTACTGTTACTATTATTGTATTGGGCTAAGGCCCACATTAATACTATAACTGTAATGGGCCATGGCCCTACCTGATATTGGACTGTCGCTGAAACAGGCTTAGGCCCAAACTGTATTTGCCTACGGTTTATCTGAATTTTGTAAAGGGATTACACATTGAGCTTTTCATAAACTCACCCTTCCACTTTTTCGTGCAAGTAATCCTTAGGCGGGTCAGTACTGCGAGGGACTCGGTGGAGGCCACACAACTGCTTTTACTACTGTTTTAAACTTTTAATCTTTAAGCTGTTTAATTTGGGTAATTGTTATGTAACATGGCTTCTTTAAATTTTACTTTAATTTGGGGGTTTACTTATTTTGATTTATATCTGCTAGTAGTAGGAAGCGAATTTTCAAAAAGATAAATTTTTTCAGCACACCACGCTATCACAACATATTTCAGAAGCTTTTGCAACAAACATTGACTTTAAATGTATTAACAACCTAAAATGATTAAACTCTTGCTAGCTTGAGTTTTAAACAAACAAGTTACTTAAAATTTTCGTAAAAGGTCATTATAAGGGTTTTAATATAGTACGAACTTTTCAAATAGAACGATGCTTTTTAAAACACACTTCAATGTGACATCGCAGTTTTGGCCATAACGTCTAGGCCGGGTTTGGGGTGTTACATTCAGTGGTATTAGAGTCGAGTTGCAAAACACGACTGTGGATTTAGGTTTCTTTTAAAACCTAAAATTTTAAAAAAGAACTATTTTAAAATACTTGAAAATGTTTTACTGAAAGTGTAGTACACCGAGTCTCCGGCATCGATCCTACAAGTTCTCTGAAACTATTACTTGTGTAAATTGATATATTAAGATTACTATAGGTAATAGACTGTACTGAGACACTTTGTTAGGGTAACCTAAAACTGTAGTAAGACTGCGATCTGCGAATCAAAACTCTGAATTACTAATAATATTTTCCATAACATATCATATAATAAACACTAGAACTGTAAACTGATACATAAGATTTATAATTCAGATAATACAAAAATTGATATGAACACCAGAGATACTCGTGGAAGGGGTGCAAGAGGCCACGGCAGAGGTCGTGGAGGTGCTCAAGCTGCATCGTCGGCATCGGGCCATATGCTTAACAATGAAGCTAGGGAGGTACCGGCTTCACCTGTAACTGAAGCTGGGTCACACGATTGTGCAACTGGGGACAACACACTATCCCAAGCTATACTGAGAATTTTGAAGAGAGTCGCTGGGCCTAATACTGGTATTGTGGGCCATAGATCGGTGACGGAACGACTCAAGTCTAATGGGGCTGAGATTTTTAGGCGTATCGCTGAGTTGCCCCTAAATGGATGAATATTGCATTGAGGCCATAGAGAGGACCGTAGATGACCTCAACTGCACCCCAGAGTAGAAATTAAAATGACCGATGTCGTTGCTACGAGATGAAGCCTATCAGTGGTGGCTTACAGTGAAAGATGGTACTCAGTCAGACCGGTTGACTTGGGAATTTTTCAAAACTGCATTCTAAGGGAAATATGTGGGCGCTAATTATGTGGATGCCCGGAGGAGAGAGTTTTTGAATTTGACTCAAGGGGATAAATCAGTAGCTGAATATGTGTCTGAGTTTTTGCGACTTAGCTGCTATGCATGTCGGATGATGGGAATTGAGTACGAGTGATGTGTTCGTTTCGAGGATGGCCTTAGAGATAATCTACGAGTTCTGATAGCTAAGTGGAAAAGGCGAAGATCGCTGAGGATGTGAAACGCACTGAGCGCCAGAATCGTGAGAAGGACAACAGAAGGAACAAAAGGGTTTGGGAGCCCTCAAGTTTAGCTGTAGGGCCTAAGAAGAAGGCCAGATTTGATGGGCCGGACAGAGTTGGGGCCCCTATTGCTGCTACTAGGCTGTAGTCTTGTGCTGATTGTGGGAGACGTCACCAGAGCGAGTGCTGGAAAAAGTTTGGAGCGTGTTTGAGGTACAGATCTATAGAGCACCGTATCAGAGATTTTCCACGGAGGCCCAATCAGATGCAAGCTACTGGTATGGGTATTGTGCAGCTGTCAAGAGGTGTTCAGCAGCCACCGCAAGGCCATGGTCAGACCCAAGATGGAAATGGTATAGGCCATGGCGTGGAGCGCCAGGCAAAGGTGCTGGTCATACTGAAGTGAGGCAGCTAACATTGGTTAATGATGCATGTCATTGAGAGAATGGTGACACTCCAGATGTAATTACAGGTACGTTCTTTATCCATAATGTACCTTATACTACATTGATTGTTGTTGGGTTTATGCATTCTTGTATAGCCTGCACTGTGTCTGAGACATTGGGTATAACGATTGCAAACACTACGGTGAGGTTACTGTGTTGAGTCCATTAGGGTAGTCGGTGAGAGTAAATAAATTGTTTAAGAATGTACCTTTAGAAGTCCAAGGAATGATCTTTTTAGCACATTTAATGGAACTCCCTTTTCGAGAATTCGACTTAATATTGGGTACGGACTGGCTGGTTAAGCATCAGGTGAATTTGGACTGTGCTGCAAAACGGGTGGTACTGAAAACTAAAAAGGGTGATGAGGTAGTTATGATTGGGGAGCATCAGAATTATCTGTCAAATGTGATTTCTACACTAAGGGCCGAGAAGCTAGTTTATAAGGGTTGTAAGGCGTATCTAGCCTACGTTGGTGTTACAGATTCTGAGGTTTCTTTGGTAAAAGATCAAAACGGTTAGGAATTTTCTGGATGTTTTTCCCAATAAGGTACCTAGGTTACCTCCAAACCGTGAAGTTCAGTTTGGGATTGAGCTCCTGTCTAGTACAGCTCCAGTGTTCAGTGCCCCTTATCGGATGGCACTAAAGGAGCTTGTGGAACTTAAAGCTCAAATTCAAGAGTTACTGGATCGAGGGTTCATCTACCCTAGTGTGTCCCCGTAGGGAGGACCGGTCTTATTTGTGAAAAGAAAGGATGGAACCATGTGTATGTGTATTGATTATCGACAACTGAATAAATTGACCATTAAGAATAAGTACCCCCTTCTGAGGATAGACGATCTGTTCGACTAGTTCCGAGGAGCTTCGGTATTCTCTAAGATTGATCTCCGATCGAGGTACCATCAACTGAGGGTCAAGGAGACTGATGTTTACAAGATAACTTTTAGGACTCGTTATGGCCATTACGAGTTCCTAGTGATGTTGTTTGAGCTGACGAATGCATCAATGGCTTTTACGGATCTGATGAACCGAGTGTTCCAGCCCTATCTGGATAGGTTCATAGTGGTGTTTATAGATGATATTCTGGTGTATTCGAGAACTGAAGATGAACATGATGCACATCTTTGAGTGGTTCTGTAAATTCTGAGGGAAAAACAACCATATGCTAAATTCAGCAAGTGTGAATTCTAGCTATGAGAGGTAACTTTTCTGGGTCATTTGGTATCTGTTGAGGGGATTAGGGTTGATCCTCAGAAAATTAAAGCTGTACTGGATTGGAAGCCGCCTAAGTCGGTATCTGAAATTCAAAGTTTTCTAAGTCTGGCAGGGTATTATAGACGTTTTGTGGAGGGGTTTTCATTTATTGCTGCACCTTTGACTAAATTTTGCGTAAAGGAGTATCGTTTAACTGGACTGATAAGCAACAGGAAAGTTTTGAGAAGCTTAAGAAAATTCTAACTGAGGCTTCTATCTTAATACAGCCAAAGTCTGGGAAGGAATTTATTGTCTACAATGATGCATCACATGTTGGTTTAGGATATGTGTTGATGCATGGGGGTAAGGTGGTGGCTTATGCATCTCGTCAGCTTAAGACGTGTGAAGCGAACTATCCAACACATGACTTGGAGTTGGTCGCGGTGGTGTTCGCACTAAAAATTTGGAGGCATTACTTGTATGGTGAGAAGTGTACCATTTACACGGATCACAAAATCCTCAAGTATCTCTTCACTCAGAAAGAGCTAAACCTTAAGCAGCGTAGATGGATTGAGCTGCTTAAGGGTTATGACTGTTCAATTGAATACCATCCGGGTAAGGCTAATATAGTGGCCAATGCACTAAGCCGTAGAGCTGTGACTGATCTGAGGGTGATGTTTGCTCGTCTCAACTTATTCGATGATGGTAGTCTGTTGGCTGAACTTCAGGTTAAACCGACGTGGATGGAACAGATTAAGGGTAAATAGTAGGAGGATGAGTCTTTGGGTCCTCGTTTTCGATAAATAGAGAGGGGGAAACTTCAGATTTTGGACTGAATAGGGAAGGAGTACTTTGTTTCCGTAGGAGAGTTTGTGTACCAAAGGATACTGATCTAAGGCAGGTGAAACTGCAGGAGGCGCATAGTAGTCCTTATGCTATGCATCCTGGCAGGGATAAGATATACTGAGACCTTCGTGAGTTATATTGGTGGCTGGATCTTAAGCGTGAAGTTACCGGCTATGTGAGTAAATGCCTTACTTGCCTACAGGTTAAGGCTGAACATCAGTTACCTTCAGGGTTGTTTCAGCCAGTTAAGATTCCGTTGTGGAAGTGGGAGAGAGTGACTATAGACTTCGTTAGTGGGCTACCTTTAACACCTACTAAGAAGGATCCAGTGTGGGTCATCATGGATCGATTGACGAAGTTTGCCCATTTTATACCTGTTTGTACTGATTACTCGTTGCAGAAGCTGACTAAACTGTATGTGTCTGAGATAGTACGACTGCATGGGGTACCGATTTCCATAATATCTTATAAAGATCCTCGTTTCAGATCTCGGTTCTGGAAGAAGTTACATGAGGCATTGGGTACAAGGTTGGACTTTAGTACTGCGTTCCATCCTCAGACAGACGGTCAGTCAGAGAAGGTGATTCAGATACTGGAGGACATGTTAACGAGTTGTGTGATTGACTTTCGAGGCAATTGGGAGGATTACTTGTCATTGGCAGAGTTTTCGTACAACAATAGCTACCAGTCTAGCATACAGATGGCACCTTACAAGGTACTATATGGTCGTAGGTGTCGTACTTCTTTGTGTTGCACTGAGTTAGGTGAGCTATGAGTTCTGGATCCTGAATTGATTTCTAATACCGAGGATAAAGTTAGATTGATTCAGGATCGACTGAAGGTGGCATCTGACAGACAAAAGTCATATGTGGATCTGAAGCGTAAGGAGATTGAGTATTCTTTGGGAGACTTAGTTTTTCTCAAGGTCTTACCATGGAAGAAGGTACTAAAGTTTGGTTGGAAGGGCAAGTTAAGCCCTAGGTTCATTAGGCCTTACCGTGTATTGAAGCGTGTGGGACCGGTTGCCTATCAACTCGAGTTACCTCCAGAGTTGGACCAGATTCATGATGTGTTCCACGACTCTATGCTGAGGCAATAACGCTCTAATCCTACGCATATCATCTCGACTGAGGAGATTGATGTTAGGCCAGATCTAACTTTTGAGGAAGAGCCAGCTCAGATTTTAGACCGTGATGTGAAAGTTCTGAAGAGAAATTTTGTTCCACTGGTTAAGGTACTATGGAGTAATCATGGTTCTAAGAAAGCCACGTGAGAACTCGAGGAGGTGATGCGATAACAATACCCTCATTTGTTTTGACTAGGTAAATTTTGAGGCTGAATTTTTCTTTTAGGGGGTAGAGTTGTAATGCCCCAAAATATAGGTACTTATTTTCTATTTGTTGTGTAGCTCAAATGTATGCTTGTCTCAATGGTTAAGTGTCCTGGGAAACGCCTGAGAAGTCTTGGGTTCAAGCTTGGGCTTTTGTAAAAACATTGTTTTTAGGAAGTTAACCATTGCTTTTAGTTAGTAGACTTTTAAATTAATGTGAGTAGAGCATGATAAAAAGGGCCTGCTGGCCAAGGGGTAAGTGGTATGTCATTACTACTAAAGGTCTTGAGTTCAAGTCCTGTGTTGCACAAGGAGTGTTTAATTTTGTTGTTGTGACATGTGGGAAGTTGAGTGCTAGTAGAACACTGAGCTAATGGGCGGTTGGAGTGTTTGAGGTGGAGGGGAGTGTGTGGCCAAATTTCAGGAGGAGTTTGAAAGGAACTTGAATTGGTCAGAGGAGAGATTTCGAGAGTGATTTGAGGAGTGGATCAAGGAGTAAGCGAGTGGTAATTGTTTGCTGAAAATGGGACTCTCTTTGTGGAAAAATCAGTCATAGGCACTTAGTACCGAATTTGTCTGGTTTTTGCTCTCTTTTTCAATAGCTATTTTCCTTTTGCTTGCTTTCTCTCTTTTAGTTGTGCTTGTATGGTAGCCGAATTTTACTTGTGACCATTTAGGTATGTTCGACTTCTTCTTGCTCTCTCTCTGGTTGTGTCGGTTATTACAATACTTATTTGAAACAATCGGTTGGTGCCTGGTTCTTCTCTAATCTATCGTTCTTTTTCTTTATGTGGTAGTCTTGCTTCTAACTTCTTCTTTTACTGTCATTTATGGCTAGAAGCGTGTGGGTACTAGCCTTGTCTCTGCGGTGTGGGTTTCTTTTTGAAGATAGAAGATCGATTGTGTTCTCCTCTAGAGTCGGTTTCACAAGTTTTGGTAAGTGTCATTTGTTGGTTCAACTGTTTATGCGAACATTCTAATAAAGGATAATAGATTTCAGTTTGAATGCAGACGATCTGTAAGAGCTTATAATCAATCTTCAGCAACGGTTGATGGGTGAGTACTCTTAATCGTTCGATCAAGGAAAGTGTCGAATTATGATTTGGTTTAGTATTATTTAAGGGAATATTAAACCCATTAGTTAAAGGACTGGCATTGGGGATATGACTGAATCTAAGTTGGTGTTCATGGAGACTACGCTCTTCTCGCAAACATGTGTGTAATCACACTGCAATAACTGTTAATCGGCCTAAAATTATGTCTATAGACGCTACACGAGCGTGCGCGCACTCTTGTGCTGATTCGAATGCGTAAAGCGTGAGCGTTTGATTGCAAAGGCCACCATGAACGATTTAATGGGCTTAGGCCGTTTTAGGCCATGTTGGGCCGAAATGTGCAGTGTGGACCCCACGTACTTGTGGGCCCCACTTGGGTAAACCACACGGACATATGGAGATTATTGGGCTAGGCTGTGTAGACCACACAGCCATGGCCATTTTTGGGCTTTATAGGCCCTACGGGTGTTGGGCCCATATGGGCCGCATGATGGGTTTTGGCCCATTACAATTGTTTGACTGTTAAGGTTGCACAGGTAGCCCGAGATGACTGTGGACCTACTGTTGGGTTGGTAAGTACACTTAGACACTATACTGATGAAATGACAATTATACCCCTACGAGGTAAAATGACTGATATACCCCTGTGATATGTATGACTGTATTCGGGCATGACATTCTTGCATACACGTATGATATTATGACATGACATATTGCATGGGGGTGGGTTTGTATATTTGACAGAAGTGTACTATACTAGTAGCTCTGCTGGAATCACTATTTAGTGCCGCAACTGGTGCTATATTTTGGAGTGTAAGGATGGTGGGTCGATTTTATCCCCATATGGAGTGTAGGGCTGGACGGAGTGGAGTGTAGAGGATGGATAGGTAGGATTTCTGATTGTATTATTGTTACTATTACTGTATTGGGCTAAGGCCCACATTAATACTATAACTGTAATAGGCTATGGCCCTAACTGATACTGGACTGTCAGTGAAATGGGCTTAGGCCCAAACTGTATTTGCCTACGATTTGTCTAACTTTTGTAAAAGGATTACACACTGAATTTTTCATAAACTCACCCTTCTGCTTCTCAGTGCAGGTAATCCTTACACGGGTCGATGCTGCGAGGGACTTGGTAGAGGCCACACAAACGCTTTTGCTACTATTTTTAACTTTTAATCTTTAAGCTATTTAATTTGGGTAATTGTTATGTAATAAGGCCTCTTTAAATTTTACTTTAATTTGGGGGTTTACTTATTTTGATTTATATCTGCTAGTAGTAGGACGCGAATTTTCAAAAAGATAAATGCTTTCAAAAAACACCACGCTATCACAACATATTTTAAAAGCTTTCACAACAAACATTGATTTGAATGTATTAACAACCTAAAATGATTAAACCCTTGCTAACTTGAGTTTTTAAACGAACAAGTTAATTAAAAGCTTTGTAAAAGGTCATTACGAGGGTTTTAATATAATATGGACTTTTTAAACTGAATGATGCTCCTTAAAACACACTTCAATGTGACATCATAGATTCGGCCATAATGTCTAGGTCGGGTTTGGGATGTTTTAGAACCATTCGGAATTGTTAATGATACTCGAAAATCACAATAGCTCGTACAATTCCATATCCTGGATATCGTCTTACATGTTATCACATATCGATGCCACTGTCCCAGATAGGGTTTTATACGAAATCATATAATGATGCCAATGTCCCAGACCATGTCTTACACGTAATCACAATACAATGCCAATGTCCCAGACATGGTCTTACATGTAATCACATCTTGGTAATTCTAACGTCATGACATTTGTATCCTATACTATTCCTAAGGTTCGTATGGGACTTTTGGATATCGTAACTTCGTCAATTCTTGCTCGTATCCATGACCATTCATCATTAAATTCAATTCAATAATAAGCATTTATAACACAATTTAAATACGTTTATTAGCATACGAACTTACCTCATTCGCTATAACGACGAATTAGGTTGAATAATCCAATACTTTGTTTTCCCCCGTTCTAGATCTGAATCTCATTTTTCTCAATCTATATAATAACAAAATTTACTTATTTAATCATTAATTCATTCAATTTAACACAATTTACACATATTTAGGCATTTTACACTTTAGCCCCTAAACTTCTACATTTTTACAATTTAGTCCTTATCTCATAAAAACACAAATTACAAAATTTCTTTCTAATTTCATGAGTGAAAAATTTCTATAGGGTCCTTAGGAGGCCTGAACTTCATTTATTCACACTTTTAACCACCACCTTTCACATTATCTCAATTTAGTCCCTTTTTGACATTTTCTCTAAAAATCACTTTACAAAACTTGTGTTGTAACATCCCGAACTAGGCTCTAGTCGAAACAGTGGTTTTGAGACCAAAAATCCAAAATATAAATAATTATTTTATGATTATTTGATGATCCATGATATGATTTCATGTTTGTGTGAAATTTTCATAAAGAAATTCTATACCTAAAGTGTCCAATTTGACTTTAGAGACTAAATTGAATATGTTGCAAAACTTGTGTTCTAGAAGATTCAAGCATGAAATTGCATTGGTTTATTAATTAGATGTCCTTAAATAGAAATTTGACCAATTTCTAAAATTTTGGACAAAAATAGGCATGAACAGGAAAATTTTGAAAGAACTGCCTTAAGGGCATTTTGGTCATTTGGTTAATAAAAAAATAAAAGGGCAAAAATCAAGCAAAATTGATGTCCGTATTCTCTAAGGGTGCCAAAATTTGGAGAGTCTCCATAGCTAGGGTTTTCAACATTTAAATCTTGATAGTAAGGGCTTCCAAGCCCCGTTTTTAATATTCTTTACATTTTTAAAGTTGTCATCAACTGATCTAGCTATTTCTACCATTATTTTGAGCTAGGGTTCATAATCAAGAACTTACCCATGTGTGACATGTATTTTGATGTTAAATGGAGGAATATGAATATTTGATGTTTGATAAACATCTTTTACTAAGTGATTTTTAGTGGAAACACCTAAAAAGGACTTATTTGTTAAAGATAAAGAAATAGGTAGTAGAAATGTGTTTTAATGAGAAATATGGGCTTATATGAGTTGGAATATGAATCGACTAGCCTTGGGTAACAAAGAAAACGCTTGCATTTCATTTTACGAGCCTAGGGACTAAAGTGTAAATAAGTGAAAAGTTAAGGGTAAAAAGGTAATTTTACCAAAGTATGTGTTATGGGTCGATATGAATAATGTATGTATTGAACAAGTTAAATTTGGCATTATAGATCAAGAAAAATGTGATTCGGGTCTTGATCGGGGGAAAAATAAAGTTTGCAAGGATTAAACTCGTTTCTATCATTTTGTACTGAGGAAAGTTCATTTGCAAATTATGCAACATGTACCATACTTTAAATGCTTGATATTGCATGTAGGGTAAGTTCATATAATTAATGTGACGTTGTACCATGTGTTGAATGCTTAAATTTTCTTATGAACTATGCTTGATTATTTCATGAGTATATGATTGATGCTATGGATATTGAAATCGACATTACGAGCTAGTTCGACAGAAATGTGGTATCGAAGAATCCTGTTTGAACCTTAGGAATAGTTTAGGATACAACTGACATGTCACTAGGAATTTTGTGATCTGAACTCATTGAGTTGTGGTCTGAGTTCACGATTTATGTGATTTGAACTCATGAGTTGTGGTCTGAGTTCATGATTATGAGACACATGTTATGGTGGTTCGGGTACTGTTCTCGTACATACTATTGATGGCAAGCTTGTAACGCCCCCACACCCGAGACCGTCGCCGGAGTCGAGTATGAGGTGTTACTAAGCTTAATTTAACATATTTAGAACTTTGGATTATTTATTTCTACATTCACAGCTTTTAAGCTACTTGCATCACAGTCACAAGAAAAATCATATCTCAAGTTACGAAACTTGAAATCAAGATCCGTAAATTTTCCCTAAATCTAGACTCATATACCTATGTACTAATTTTTTTCTAGAATTTTTTGGTTGGACCAATTAGTACAGTTTATTAGTTAAAGTTACCCCTATTTTAGGACTTGACTGGTCTGACCTCTGTTTACTACGAACCACATTTCTCTCTGTAAAACATCCATACGACTATGAGGTTTATTTCTACTAAAATTAGACTCAATAAGAATTCTGAGGATATAGAATATACCACCTAATTATATCTTTATAATTTATGATGAATTTCTAAAGTTGGAGCAGGGGATTCAAAAACTGCTATGACCCTATTTCACTAAAATTCAAATATCTTCTAACATATAATTCCTTTACCTGTTTCATTTGTTTCATGTGAAACTAGACATAATAGGATTCAATTTGATATGTAGTCCATCACCAAATTCAATTGCTATGATTTTTAGTAAATTTTCAAACTCGCGTCAGTGTTGCTACAGTATTCTGTTTATGGCAAATTTCATCCTTTTTATGAGTTTTTATGCACTAAGTATCTTAATAGTTTTCCTTAACATCAAACATAATCTACACTAACCATTTTCATAATTTATCATTATCAAGCATTTCCTCAACCATTCCATCACCATACCATAAGATCATTTACACAAAAAAGGTATATTGCTATACATGCCATACTTAAATTTACAAGCCATTTACCAAAAGTCTTCCGGATAGTGTGACTGAGCCTTCGACCTATCCCGACTCCTGAGCTGGCTTGTCCAAAACTACAATGAGTAAGAAGGAGGGAGTAAGCATAAATGCTTAGTAAGTTCATAAGCAAATAATAAGTAACATAACAAACAGTTATACCAATCAACATTAGCATACATCACTAAAACACATATCACATTTCTAAACATCATTCCTCATCATCTTATTACCTTATAGTGGTTGTATCAATACTCAACCCAAGGGTTAAATACATACCTGTCCAAAATAACCATTTCACATCACTCACCAATACTTCTCTTTACATCTCGAATATTCCTCCATTGAGTAGAACTTTACCCGTTGAACACATCGGAATATAATTCGGATACATGGATAATTTGCATATAAGTGCCACATATTCAATCAAGCAATCATGTAACCCGCCCATAAGCGAACTCGGACTCAACTCAATGAGCTCGGGCGTTCGCATCCATAAGTGAACTCGGACTCAACTCAACGAGTTCGGATGCCTAGTTACATCTCACTGTAACACCCCGAACCCGAGACCGACACCGGAGTCGAACACGAGGTGTTAGCAGACTTTAAACCCTTTATAAAAATATTTCTCAGACACTGCCAATCTGCGTACTAGTCGCTTTAAAAATCATATCTTGAGTTTCACAACTTGAAAATCAGTTTCGTGATTTTTCCCTGAAACTAGACTCATATGCCCATCTACATATTTTTTCTAGAATTTTTGGTCGGGCCAATTAGTACATTTTATTAGTCAAAGTCTCCCATGTTACAGGGATCGACTACACTGACCTTTGCACATTACCCTTGATATCTCCCTGCACAGAGCTTCAATACTGATGCCGTTTGTTTCTATAGAAACTAGGCTCAGAGAGGAATCTATCCATATATGGTATGACTCCAAATTGTCTCTGGTTAATTTATAATGAATTTCCAAATTCGGAACAGGGAATCCAGAAACCGTTCTGGCCCTGTCTCACGAGAACCTGAATATCTCTTAACATACTGTCCATATGATCTTTTCGTTGCTTCTATATGAAAATAGACTCATCGAGCTTCGAATACATAATTTATTCATCAATTAATCCCACTCCTACTATTTTTAGTGATTTTTCAATCTCACGTCACTGCTGCTGCCAGCATCTGTTATGAAAGCAACTATGCCCATTTCGTGATTTCTCCTTGATCTAACTAGTGATTCGTCATACATATCACAAATTATGATCATGACTAGCCATGCCAAAGGCTAATCATTGACAAACATCCCCCTACTACACTATTGCCATATCATGAATTTTAACACCAAAATAATCAACCATGACATATGGCATAAAAATCGTATTACCAAGACTTACGACCCAACATTAGAACCAAATTCAACCGAACATTATGCCATTTTCGCATGGCTAAAAGTTTACATACCAAATTTCAACAAAACATATTAGCCTATACATGCCGAAATGTTCTCTTAGACCAACTAAGAAGAAAATACCAAAGGTTGCTAGCCGGTGTGATGACTTCGACGACGGCACGATCACGCAAAAAGAGACGAGTCCAAGAAACCTAGAATAGGTGACAAGCAAACACCGAATGAGTATATAACTCAGTAAGCCATAAGCATTCCACAACCATCCATTAATAAAATTATCACAACAGGAAACAATGAAATGAGGTTAAGTACTCCATCCATACCAAACTATACCATAGTTCCTTAAACCCTATGGTTCAATCTCATACCAAGTCCTACATTGGCCTTTCATACATCATTTTATTTTCGTTATAATCATACAATTAAACGAACTTTCACCTATTCCACAATGAACCTTATGTACGTGACTTCAACTATAATCGTCACATAGGTTCAAAACTTACCAAGCTCAACTCCAAATATAAACATAGCGCCTATTAGCCATGAACTCAAGGTACTTACCTTTTCCGCTGTCCAAAATTGACTCGGTAAAGTCGCACCCTTCATGTAAATAATTTATAGAAAATATATATTGAGTTCGCACACATAGTGCTTAATAATCAACCGCGCACACTTAGTGCCATGCATTTCAAGTTCGCACACTTACCTTTTCCGCTGTCCAAAATCGACTCGGTAAAGTCGCACCCTTAATGTAAATAATTTATAGAAAATATATATTGGGTTCGCACACATAGTGCTTAATAATCAACCGCGCACACTTAGTGCCATGTACTTTAAACTCACACACTTAGTGCCATGCATTTCAAGTTCGCACACTTTCCTTTTCCGCTGTCCAAAATCGACTCGGTAAAGTCGCACCCTTAATGTAAATAATTTATAGAAAATATATATTGGGTTCGCACACATAGTGCTTAATAATCAACCGCGCACACTTAGTGCCATGTACTTTAAACTCGCACACTTAGTGCTGTACAATTTAAACCCGCACACTTAGTGCCAATCTCATGACTGTGAACACTTATTGCCCGCACACTTAGTGCCGAAAACCAGCCACTCAATAGGCTTCACTTCCTTTTTACATTCGACAAATTTCATCTCTACTTACATATTCATTTGTATACATTTCATCTCATTAAACACAATGGTGTAGGTATTACGATCCTTTAATCAATACCAAAGATATGCTTAATGACTTACTTGTGTTGGGTAAGATGGTTCCAACTCGGCTACTCGATGATCTTTTCTTTGCCTTTGCTCGATTCTCCTCCTTTAACTCCTTGAGCTTAATCAATAAATCAACTAGTTTAACCGCCTTGCTAAATATTTACAATCCAATTACACATGCATATGTATGTTAGTATATTCGGCAATCACCCTTACTAATCACCCACTTGATCAATTATAGAGAATCAAAGTTAATATCACAATGTGTACCCTATATGGCCCATTATACATAATCAATTTTAACATCATCTATATATTTACTCATATGGCCGAATATACCTAATCATACATACACCTAACCAAAAAATAATTTCTAAAATCTTTATATCATTTATACACTAGTAAAGCATCCTCTCCCTTTCCATCAATTTAGCACATGCATTACTCATTAACCTACAAAAATTATATTCGGCCTTAGCACACAACTTGCTAGCCGATTCTTCCCCATCTAGCAACCAATGCACATATGTGTTCACTCAAAAATGCTAAAAAAAAAAGAGATTCAAGAATCATCAATCCACCATCACATGCATCATTAACAAGCTTCATATTTAGCATGCAATGGCATTAACACAAACTCCACCTAGGCCGAATCTTAACTCATCTTCATGCCTCATCACCACAACATCAAACATCAAAATACCAACCAAGAATGTAACATGCATGGCCGAATATCATCTCCATCATTTAACAAAGTTTGAACCATGGCTAGGTACATTTCAAACTTACAACTTAAAATATACATGAATCTCAAAGAATAATATCAAACATACCTCAATCTAGTTACATGCATGGCCAAACTTCCTCCTAATTCTCTTCCAAACCAAACATGAAGCAAGAACTCCTTCCTCCTCCCTTAGAATTTTCGGTCAAAAGAGGATGAGAAAGGATGAACAAAATTTTTCTTTTCCTTTCTTTAGCTCACGGCAATGGGGGGGAACAACCACTCATTTTTTTGTTTTTCCTTTCTTTATTACCCATATTCCTTATTTTATTTTTTTCCTACATACCTCACTAGGCCAACATGTTCCCAACATGTTTCCACCCATAGCATGGCCAACCACTAGCTCAAATTTTGGGTAATTTGACATGCAAACCCATCATTTTCACAACATGCATTAATAGACCATTTTAAATTAGCCTATCATATTTTCACCATGTCTCATATCGATCCCTATTTAATAATTTCTCATGCAATTGGCAAAATTGGAGAATGAAACTTCCACATACTCATGTACACACATAATAAGCATAGAATATGGAAATTAATTATTTTTATGACTCGGTTTTGTGGTCCCAAAACCACTTCCCGACTAGGGTCAATTTTGGGCTGTTACACTCACGAACTCGGACTTAACTCAACGAGTTCAGACATTCGCATCCATAAGTGAACTCGGACTCAACTCAACGAGTTCGGATGCTCAACCATCCTAGTGACATGTCACTTGTATCCTAATCTATTCCTAAGGTTCAAACGGGCTTTTTCCTCGAACACTTATCCTTGCCGTCTTCCGTAGAATGGCGAAATCAATACTCGGTAACAATTATATTTAACAAGTAGTTCACATAATTTACATATTATTTGAAATTAACCACAAATCATACATTTCATAATAAAATTTAGCATAACATATAATTAACATCAATAACTTAAAAATAACCATTATGCTACATTATTTACACATGAACTTACCTTGGTACCAAAATACAAAGATTTTGCAATTTAGTCCACAATCTTTTCTTTTCCTCGATTGAGGTCAATTCCACGTCTTTCTTGATCTAAAATAACACATTTAGCTTATTTAATACTCACATTATCAAATTAATCCTTAACTCAAATTTTGGAAAAATTACAATTTTACCCCTAAACTTTTGCATATTTACATTTTTTCGCCAAGGCTCGGGATTAAAATTTATTCCTTATTCTTGTGTTTTACAACATGCTGATCACTTTTCTCTTCTATGGAAACATCAAATTCTCACTCTAACATGTACTTGTGACTATTAGGTATTTTTACCAATTAAGCCCTTTTACTCGTTTTTGCTTAAAATCGAGTAGTACAAGTTGTCTAACATAATTTAAAACTTCATATTCTATCATAAAACATCAAAATACACAAATTTCACCTATGGGTATTTTTCCAAATATAAACCCTAGGTTAAATTATTGCTAACATAAGCTTTATCGAGTTACCGGGATCTCAAAAACGTAAAAATCATTAAAAACGGGGCTTGGAATCACTTACTATGGAGCTTGGAAGCTTGAAACAAACCCTAGCTATGGAGAACCCTTGAAATTTCGGCCTAATGAAGAAGATGGACAAAAATTGGCTTTTAATTTTGTTTTTAATTCATTTTAATAACTAAATGACCAAAATATCCTTACTACTAAACTTTCCAAAAATTCCTTCCATGTCCTAATTTTGTCCATGAACTTAAAATTGGTCAAATTTCTATTTAAGTCCTCCTCATTAATATTCCAAAACAATTTCATACTAAAAACTTCTAGAATGCAAGTTTTGCAACTTATTCGATTTAGTCCCTACTTTCAATTTAAGCACTTTAGGCATAGAATTTCATCACGAAATTTTCACACAATCATGCAATCATATCATAATCATTAAAATAATTATAAAATAATTATTTCTATCTCGGATTTATGGTCACGAAACCACTATTCCGATTAGGCCCTAATTTGGGATATTTCAACTCTCCCCCCTTTAAGGATTTTCGTCCTCGAAAATCTTACCGGTAAACAGATGTGGGTATTGATTTCTCATAGTTTCTTCGGATTCCCATGTAGCTTCTTCTACTCCATGCCTTTGCCACAACACCTTCACAAGTGCAACATTTTTATTCCTTAGTTGTTTGACCTCTCGAGCTAAAATCTTAATCGGTTCTTCTTCGTAGGTCATATCTGGTTGTAGTTCAATTTCTGTCGGTGAAACTACATGTGAAGGATCCGAACGATACCAATGTAACATAGATACGTGGAACACATCATGAATCTTCTCTAATTCAGGTGGTAATGCTAGCCAATATGCTACCGGTCCAACTTTTTCAATTACTTTATACGGCCCAATAAAACGCGGACTTAATTTGCCCTTCCGTCCAAATCTAAGGACTTTCTTCCACAGAGACACCTTTAAAAATACTTTATCACCAACTTGAAATTCAATGTCCTTTCGTTTTAGATCTGCATAAGATTTCTGTCTATCTGAAGCAGCTTTCAAACAATCTCGAATTACTTTCACTTTTTCTTCAGTTTCTTTTATTAGATCAACTCCATAAATCTAATTTTCCTTGAGTTCAGTCCAATACAAAGGCGTTCGACACTTATGACCATACAATACTTCATAAGGTGCCATTTTCAAGCTCGTCTCATAACTATTGTTGTAAGCAAATTCTACCAACGGCAAATATCTTTCCCAACTTCCTTGAAATTCCAATACACAACATCTGAGCATGTCTTCAAGAATCTGAATTACTCTCTTTGATTGTCCGTCAGTTTGTGGATGAAAAGCAGTACTGAAATTTAACTTTGTACCTAACGCGTCTTGCAACTTTTGCCAAAACCGCGAGGTAAACCTTGGATCTCTATCTGAAATAATCGATAATGGTATTCCGTGTAATCTAACAATTTATCTAATATACAGTTCAGCCAACTTGTTAAGAGAATAACCCGTACGTACCGGGATAAAATGAGACGAGTTAGTTAATTTGTCAACTATTCCCAGATGGCATCTTTCTTTCCCGGAGTCAATGGCAATCCTGAAACAAAATCCATACTAATCCGATCCCATTTCCATTCAGGAACCATAATAGGTTGGAGTAATCCTGAAGGTACTTGGTGTTCAGCTTTCACCTGTTGACAAATTAAGCATTTGGACACAAACTCTGATATATCTCTTTTCATTCCATTCCACCAATACATTTTCTTCAAGTCATTATACATTTTCGTACTACCCGGATGAATCGAGAAATAACCACTATGTGCTTCCTGTAGCATCTTTTGAATCAATTCCTCATTCTTCGGTACACAAATCCGATCTTTAAACATTAAGCACCCATCAGATCAATTTTGAAATCTGACTCTGTATCAACTTCACACTGTTTTCTCTTGGCTTGCAAATCTTGATCATCTTTCTGAGCTTCAGAAATCTCTTGCAAAAACATTGGTTTTGCTCTTAACTCTGCTAGAATCGAACCGTCATCTGACATTTTCAACTGAGTGTTCATAACTCTCAAAGCAAACAACAACTTTCTGCTCAAAGCATCAGCAACCACATTCGCTTTTTCCGGATGATAATCAATAACAAGCTCGTAATCTTTCAATAATTTCAACCATCTTCGTTGTCTCAAATTCAAGTCTTTTTGTGACATCAAGTACTTAAGACTTTTGTAGTCGGTATATACTCGACATTTTTCACCATACAAATAATGTCGCCAAATTTTCAAAGCAAACACCACCGCAACCAATTCCAAATCGTGAGTAGGATAATTCCTCTCATGAGGTTTCAACTGCCTCGAAGCATATGCCACCACTTCTCCTTCTTGCATGAGCACACACCCTAAACCATTTAGAGAAGCATCACTATACACCACAAATTCTTTACCTAATTCGGGTTGTACCAACACTGGTGCTTCAGTTAATAACTTTTTCAATTCTTCAAAACTCTATTGACATTCTTCCGTCCATTCAAATTTAACATCCTTTCGGAGTAATCTAGTTATAGGAGCAGCAATTATAGAAAATCCATTTACAAACCGCTGATAATACCCAGCTAGCCCCAAGAAACTTCTAACTTTAGTTACGTTTTTCGGTGGTTTCCAATCAACAATGGCTGAAATTTTACTAGGATCAACCCGTATACCATCACCTGAAACAATATGACCCAAAAATCCAACTTCTCGAAGCCAAAATTCACTTTTACTAAACTTAGCATACAGCTGCTTATTTCTCAAAGTTTGCAAAACTATCCTCAAATGCTCAGCATGCTCTGTATCATCTTTTGAATAAATTAAAATATCATCTATAAACACCACAACAAATTTGTCCAAGTATGGCCGAAATATGCGATTCATTAAATCCATAAACACAGCAGGAGCATTTGTCAATCCGAATGGCATAACTAAAAATTCATAATGACCATACCTTGTTCTAAAAGCAGTTTTAGGCACATCCGACTCTTTTACCCGCAGTTGGTAATACCCAGATCTCAAGTCAATCTTTGAAAACCATGTCGCTCCTTTTAGCTGATCAAACAAATTATCAATTCTTGGCAACGGATACTTGTTTTTGATTGTCACCTTGTTTAACTGCCGATAATCAACACACAACCTCATAGAACCATCCTTCTTTTTCACAAATAACACGGGAGCACCCCAAGGTGAAAAACTCGGTCTCACAAAACCTTTATCAGTCAACTCTTGCAATTGCGACTTTAATTCCTTCAACTCTGCTGGTGCCATTCTATACGGAGCAATCGAAATCGGAGCTATTCCCGGTATCAAATCAATACCAAATTCTACTTCCCTGACTGGAGGCAAACCCGACAATTCTTCTGGAAATACGTCTGCAAATTCACACACAACCGGCACTGATTCAACTTTCTTTTCAACTTCTTTTGTATTAATTACATACGCCAAATAAGCTTCATAACCCTTTCTCAGATATCTTTGAGCTGACATTGAAGAAACCACACTAGGCAATGCCTCTGATTTATCTGATTCAACCCGCAGAGTTTCACCATTTCCACACTTTAATTCTATAATATTTTCTTTGCGATTTATTTTAGCATCATGCAATGTCAACCAATCCATACCCAAAATAACATCAAACTCATCAAATGGCAACAACATTAAGTCGGCCGGAAAGTAATGATCCCGAATCATTAAAGGACATTTCTTACATACTTTATTGACAGTCACACATTTGCCTAACGGATTCGACACTCTAATCATAAATTCTGTGTTCTCAATAGGTATATTCATACTAGACACCAATTTCATGCACACATATGAATGAGTAGAACCGGGATCAATCAAAGCAATAACATTAACATTATAGAGGGAAAATGTACCGGTAATCACATCAGGTGATGAAGCATATTCACGTGCTTTAATAGCATAAGTTTTAGCCAGAGCCCTTCCTTCAGGTCTAACTGGTGCATCCCTGGCTTCATTCTTACTGCTTGCTTCGCTCCCAGCTTTTCTTGGATATCTTCCTCTCGAATCCGCCCCACTTGTTTTTGTATTCTGAAATTTTTCTTTTTCAGCTCTCTCTGGGCAGTCTTTAATAAAATGATCCGAAGAACCACATCGAAAACATTCATTTGCTTTACACGGACCAAAATGATTTCTACCACACCGCTGGCACTCAGGTTTAACAAATCTCGAGTTCCCTACACTGGCTGCCGAAGTAGTCTGGGATTTAGGACCCACATTTTGCTTCTTATAATTCCCATATGATTGCCCAGCTGAAGCTTGGGAACGAGGATTCATATTCCTTGACTTTCTAGGTTGTTGTGAAAATGAACCGCTCATCGGTCTTTTCTTCCAATTTCTAGTCTCAGCCTCTACCTTTTTCTTTTCTTTAAGTAATTCTTCGGCCTTACAAGCTCGATCAACCAATACTACCATTTCTTTTAATTCAAGAATTCCAACAAATACCTTGATGTCTTCGTTGAGCCCGTCTTCAAATCGTCGGCACATCTTGGCCTCTGTAGGAACATACTCTCTGGCATACTTACTTAATCGAACAAACTCTCTTTCATATTCTGTAACTGTCATATTACCTTGCTTCAGCTCAAGAAATTCTTTACGCTTCTGATCAATAAATCTTTCACTAATATATTTCTTCCGAAACTCTTCTTGAAAGAATTCCCAAGTTATTTTCTCTTTCGGTACCACCGAAATCAAAGTCTTCCACCAATTATAAGCTGAATCCCTCAACAAAGATATAGCGCATTTCAAACATTCTTCAGGTGTACAAGATAATTCATCAAATACCCGGATTTAATTTTCAAGCCAGAACTTTGCTCTCTCGGCATCATCATCAATATTTTCTTTAAATTCTTCGGCCCCTTGCTTGCGAATTCTATCAACTGGAGTTTTGTGAAATTTCATCAGATCCATACCTTGAGGCATCGGGGGTATAGGTTGAGGAATTGGGGGAGGTGGGGGAGGTTGTACATTTGGGTTCGTACGAACGAACTCAGTGTACCATGCACTCATCATTTGGAGAAAGGCTTCCCGACCCCTTTCTCCTCCTCCCTGACCAACAGTAGGAGGTGGATTTTCAGTCGGCGCTGCTCCTTCAGCCGGAGCTGGCGCATTACTCTCTACTTCATCTGCCACAGCTGGATCGGGATCCATTTACTATAAAAAAATCATTTAAAAAGCTCAGAAGTCGTCACATTATCACAATTTATACATATGGCATGTATAGCAAAATCCGTACATACAACACGTAGTCCGAGAACTGACTAAACCTGCTCTGATACCACTAAATGTAATGCCCCCACGCCCGAGACCGTCACTGGAGTCGAGTATGAGGTGTTACTAAGCTTAATTTAACATATTTACAACTTTGGATTATTTATTTCTACATTCACAGCTTTTAAGCTATTTGCATCACAGTCACAAGAAAAATCATATCTCGAGTTACGAAACTCGAAATCAAGATCCGTAAATTTTCCCTAAATATAGAATCATATACCTATCTACTAATTGTTTTCTAGAATTTTTTGGTTGGACCAATTAGTACAGTTTATTAGTTAAAGTTACCCCTATTTCAGGACTTGACTGGTCTGACCTCTATTTACTACGAACCATATTTCTCTCTGTAAAACATCCATATGACTATAAGGTTTATTTCTAATAAAACTAGACTCAATAAGGATTCTGAGGATATAAAATATACCACCTAATTATATCGTTATAATTTATGATGAATTTCTAAAGTTGGAACAGGGGATTCAAAAACTGCTATGACCCTGTTTCACTAAAATTCAAATATCTTCTAACATATAATTCCTTTACCTGTTTCATTTATTTCATGTGAAACTAGACATAATAGGCTTCAATTTGATATGTAGTCCATCACCAAATTCAATTTCTATGATTTTTAGTAAATTTTCAAACTCACGTCAGTGTTACTACAGTATTCTGTTTATGGCAAATTTCATCCTTTTTATGAGTTTTTATGCACTAAGTATCTTAATAGTTTTCCTTAACATCAAACATAATCTACACTAACCATTTTCATAATTTATCATTATCAAGCATTTCCTCAACCATTCCATCACCATACCATAAGATCATTTACACAAAAAAGGTATATTGCTATACATGCCATACTTAAATTTACAAGCCATTTACCAAAAGTCTTCCGGATAGTGTGACTGAGCCTTCGACCTATCCCGACTCCTGAGCTGGCTTGTCCAAAACTACAATTAGTAAGAAGGAGGGAGTAAGCATAAATGCTTAGTAAGTTCATAAGCAAATAATAAGTAACATAACAAACAGTTATACTAATCAACATTAGCATACATCACTGAAACACATATCACATTTCTAAACATCATTCCTCATCATCTTATTACCTTATAGTGGTTGTATCAATACTTAACCCGAGGGTTAAATACATACCTGTCCAAAATAACCATTTCACATCACTCACCTATACTTCTCTTTACATCTCGAATATTCCTCCATTGAGTAGAACTTTACCCGTTGAACACATCGGAATATAATTCGGATACATGGATAATTTGCATATAAGTGCCACATATTCAATCAAGCAATCATGTAACCCGCCCATAAGCGAACTCGGACTCAACTCAATGAGCTCGGGCGTTCGCATCCATAAGTGAACTCGGACTCAACTCAACGAGTTCGGATGCCTAGTTACATCTCACGAACTCGGACTCAACTCAACGAGTTCGGATGCTCAACCATCCTAGTGACATGTCACTTGTATCCTAATCTATTCCTAAGGTTCAAACGGGCTTTTTCCTCGAACACTTATCCTTGCCGTCTTCCGTAGAATGCCGAAATCAATACTCGGTAACAATTATATTTAACAAGTAGTTCACATAATTTACATATTATTTGAAATTAACCACAAATCATACATTTCATAATAAAATTTAGCATAACATATAATTAACATCAATAACTTAAAAATAACCATTATGCTACATTATTTACACATGAACTTACCTTGGTACCAAAATACAAAGATTTTGCAATTTAGTCCACAATCTTTTCTTTTCCTCGATTGAGGTCGATTCCACGTCTTTCTTGATCTAAAATAACACATTTAGCTTATTTAATGCTCACATTATCAAATTAATCCTTAACTCAAATTTTGGAAAAGTTACAATTTTACCCCTAAACTTTTGCATATTTACATTTTTCCCCTAGGCTCGGGATTAAACTTTATTCCTTATTCTTGTGTTTTACAACATGCTGATCACTTTTCCCTTCTATGGCAACATCAAATTCTCACTCTAACATGTACTTGTGACTATTAGGTATTTTTACCGATTAAGCCCTTTTACTCGTTTTTGCTTAAAATCGAGTAGTACAAGTTGTCTAACATAATTTAAAACTTCATATTCTATCATAAAACATCAAAATACACAAATTTCACCTATGGGTATTTTTCCAAATATAAACCCTAGGTTAAATTATTGCTAACATAAGCTTTATCGAGTTACCGGGATCTCAAAAACGTAAAAATCATTAAAAACGGGGCTTGGAATCACTTACTATGGAGCTTGGAAGCTTGAAACAAACCCTAGCTATGGAGAACCCTTGAAATTTCGTCCTAATGAAGAAGATGGACAAAAATTGGCTTTTAATTTTGTTTTTAATTCATTTTAATAACTAAATGACCAAAATACCCTTACTACTAAACTTTCCAAAAATTCCTTCCATGTCCTAATTTTGTCCATGAACTTAAAATTGGTCAAATTGCTATTTAAGACCTCCTCATTAATATTCCAAAACAATTTCATACTAAAAACTTCTAGAATACAAGTTTTGCAACTTATTCGATTTAGTCCCTACTTTCAATTTAAGCACTTTAGGCATAGAATTTCATCACGAAATTTTCACACAATCATGCAATCATATCATAATCATCAAAATAATTATAAAATAATTATTTCTATCTCGGATTTATGGTCACGGAACCACTATTCCGATTAGGCCCTAATTTGGGATATTACTAAGCTAGTCCAGCATGTGTTACAGGTACCTGATAGCCTGTATGAGCCCCGAAGTGTCCCATGAGACCACCGCTATGTGCTTCGTGCACTAAGAGGTCTCGAACAGATCCACAGGGAATGCAAAGTTTGCCTTCTTGAAATATATAGCCCCCGTACCTATAAAAATTTTCAAAAGAACCTTTCTTGCAAGCAACAAATATCTCACCAAAATCAGAATCGTTAACATAAGCATCTTTTAATAATGCAAAACCAAGAATTTTGGAATCTAAATACGATAATAAGGTATACCTTCTTGAGAGCGCATCAGCCACTATATTATCTTTACCTTTTTTGTATTTAATGACATACGAAAATGACTCAAGAAATTCGACCCATTTTGCATGGCGACGGTTCAATTTGTGCTGGCCTTTAATGTCTTTCAAGGCTTCATGATCGGAGTGAATAACAAACTCTTTTGGCCACAAGTAATGTTGCCACGTCTCAAGGGCATGTATAAGCGCGTACATCTCTTTATCGTACACTGGGTAGTTGAATACCGCTCCGCTGAATTTCTCGCTAAAGTAAGCCACAAGGCGACCATCTTGTGTTAAAACAGCCCTAATTCCAACACACAAAGCATCGCACTCGATCTCAAAAGTCTTCCAGAAATTTGGAAGGGAAAGCAAGGGTGCGTTAGTAAGACAATTTTTAATTTTAATAAATGAACTTTCTTACTTATTGTTCCAAATGAAAGAAGAATTTTTCTTAATAACACACGTCAGTGGAATGACAATAGTGCTGAAATTCGGGACAAATCGTCGGTAGAAGCTTGCTAGGCGATGGAAACTTCGGACTTGTAAAACGATCGTAGGCCTTGGCCAATCTTGTATGGTCTTAATCTTCTCTTGGTCTACCTCGAGACCATCCGCACTAACTACAAAACCTAGAAAGACAATTTTGTTAGAACAAAAAGAACATTTCTTTAAATTAGCATATAACGTCTCTTTTCGCAAAACTTCCAAAATAGACTTGAGATGCCTTACATGATCTTTCATGGATTTGCTATAGATCAAAATATAGTCAAAATACACCACACAAAACTTACCGATTAAAGACCTTAATACATAGTTCATTAGTCTCATGAACGTGCTTGGAGCGTTGGTAAGGCCAAAAGGCATAACCAACCATTCGTATAACCTGTACTTGGTCTTAAATGCCATTTTCCATTCATCTCCCTCCCGCATCTGGATTTGGTGGCAACCACTTTTCAAGTCAATTTTTGAGAATACTTTGGCTCCACTAAGTTCATCTAACATGTCATCTAAGCAACGAATGGGATGATGGTATTTGATTGTTATTTTGTTAACGGCTCGGCAATCCACGCACATGCGCCATGTTCCATCCTTCTTCGGCACCAATAGTACGAGAACAGCGCAGGGACTTAGGCTCTCGTAGATGTAGCCTTTTCCATCAATTCATTGACTTGTCTTTGTAGTTCTTTGGTTTCCTCTGAATTGGCTCGGTAAGCAGGTCGATTTGGAATAATTGCTCCCGGCACAAAATCAATTTGATGCTCGATTCCATGAAGTGGTGGAAGTCCACTCAGGACTTCTTTCGGAAAGACGTCTTTGAATTCCTGCAACAAAGACAAAACAGGAAAGGGTACGGTATTGGGTAATTTGTTAGTACAAAATAATGCTTCCTTGTGCAAAAGTACAAGAATAGTTCAATTCATTGTCAATGCTTTTCTCACTTCACTTGTTTTTGCATATACACTCATTTTTTCAATTTTCTCTTCTTTTTCTTCTTTTCCTTTATTGATTTTCTTTTCACTCTCTTTTGTTTTCTTTTTCTTATTTTTCTCTTCTCTTATTTTTTCGCAGTTTTCTTTTACTTTTTCTCTCATTTGCTCGATAGAAGCTTTTAGCTTGAGTTGGTCTTCAAACACTTGTTTGGGAGACAACGGTGCCAAAATCACGTTCTTTCCCAAAAATTTGAAAGTATACCGATTGGTATACCCGTCATGTTGAACTCACCTATCAAACTGCCATGGTCGACCAAGTAGTAGATGCCCTGCATGCATCAGTACGACGTCACAAAGAACTTCATCCGAGTACTTACCAATGATGAAAGAGACAAGTACTTGGTTTGTTACCTTAAGTTCTCCTCCATCGTTGAGCCATTGGAGTTTGTATGGGCTCGGATGCTTGGTTGTGGGTAGACCAAGTCTTTCAACCATCATCGTACTTGCTATGTTGGTACAGCTGCCTCCGTCGATGATGACACTACAGATTTTGCCTCTGACTTGGCATCGAGTGTGGAAGATATTCTCTTGTTGGAGATCATTCTCTGCGCCTTGGAGACTTAGACTTCGCTTTACAACAAGTAGTTCTCCTTCCATGGGTTGTTCTAAGTCTTCCTCAACTTCGGAAGTCGATTCAGATTCTTTCTCCTCCTCATCCTCCGTTTCGATCTCGCCATCGGCTCGCATCACCATGGTCCATCGATTTGGGCATTGGCTTGCTATGTGGCCTCTTCCGAGACACTTTAAACACTTAATGTCCAGATTTTAATTTATGACGATTCGGGTGCCTTGCCTTTGTTCACTTCGGCAATGGGATTGTTGGTTTTTGGAGGTACCATGGTCTCCTTCCCTCGAGGATTGGAAGGTCCTTTACTCGATCCTTGGCTCCACTTTGAAGTGTTGGAAGTGGGAAACCCTCTACTTAGGCCTTTTCTCTTGAGTTGTTTTTCCACCTTGATGGCCATATGGACCATATCAACCACTTCAAGGTAGTGTTGTAACTCTACTACGTTTGCTATATCTTGATTTAGACCGGCCAGGAATCGCGCCATCATTGCTTCGGGTCTTCTTGAACATCCACCCAAATCATCGCGATTTCCATCTCTTTGTAGTAGTCCTCGATGCTTTTGGACCCTTGCATGAGATTTTAGAGTTTTTGGTGCAACTCCCGGTGGTAGTACGAAGGGATAAATCGTCGCCTCATCACCACCTTCATTTCAGTCCATGTAGAGATAGGACGTTCACCATTATGCCTCCGACTAGTGGTTAGTTGTTCCACCAAATCATGGCGTAGTCCGAAAATTCTATTGCTGCTAGTTTCACCTTTTTATTTTCAGAATAATTATGACAATCAAACACCAACTCTATCTTTTTTTCCCACTCAAGATAGGCCTCCGGATCCGATCTGCCTTGAAACGGTAGAACGGACAGCTTGATGTTCTTGAGATCGTCATCTTCACGCCTTTGACCTCGTTGCCATGGTTCCCTTCGATGAAAACTAGCAATGGATTCTTGTTCACTCTCAAGATCACTAAGGTAGTTTGCTACAATGTCTTGGACCCTTCATCTTCCCCGATTTTGATTTGGCCTCTCCCGTCTTGGTCTAAACACCTCGGGAGTTCTTTCACGTTGGCCAATCGTTTCAACTTGGAACAAACGATCTTCGATGGGATTGAGCCTTCGATCTAGGAGTCACTCCATTTCTCATAATAAGGCTTGCATGTTTAAGTCGTGGACGTTGCGAATGGGTTGTCTTGCCGGACGGTCTTCCATGTTGTGATCTGACTCTTGTGACATTAAAATGTTGTTAAAGTAAACCTCACCACAAAACCTTACAATCTCTCAAAAAGGAAAAGGAAGATGATTCTCTCACACTCGTGTGTACACTATAGATTAGGGTTTTACGTCCACTATTTTGCACTTACAACTCTCGTGCCTTTTACCTCTCTTAACTTTTTCTTGTGATTTCGTAAGCAGATTTGTTAAGGCTTAGTCCTTGGTCTAGGTGGTCGGTTCAAAAGGGGTAACAAGAGATTGATGTATTCGGCTTAGGGGGTAGGCTGAAAAAGTAGGGAATTGGGTTAAAAGTGTGGCATGTATATGATTAGGGAGATTAGAACAGAAGGTGGATCGGGAACTATACCAAATCAAAGCTTGACGTTCAAATAACAATCGAATTGCATAAAACACCTCTTTTTTCGATTTTTTTTTACTTTACTTTTTTTATAACTACTAAAATGATAATTACAATATAATACTTGAATTTCAGGAAGTAATTTTTTTATTTTTTTATATACTTTTTTTTATAAATGACTAAAATAAGAAAAACAATATAATACTTATATTTCACGAAGAATTTTTTTTCTTTTTTTACTCTTTCTTTTTACTTACTCGAGTACACTTGAACTATCCCGGGGATGATTCTGTCGCACGAAAGTCTCGTTTTAGTAGCTCTAATACCAGATGATACAATCCGCCTCGGATGAGTCGAGTTGTATTAGTGATTGTCCGATCGTCAACAAGAAGTTACGTTAAGTTTAGTTGAGTTAGGTTGGAGTTGGAATTGGTTTAGTGAATTTAGAACAGAGAAGTAAGAAAGAAGTTGGTATGAATGAATTGGTCGATTTAGGTACGATTTGGTAAAGAAGAAACAGGTTTGAACTAATAAAGGTGCTTACAATAACCAATACCGATATGGTACCGACCCGTTGCTTTTAAGCCCTTTCAGTTCAGTTTAGGATTGTAAAGGAAACCTCGACCCACTATCTAACAAGATAGGAAACTCGGTATGTTTGAACACCACACTACAGATAGTGATAAGTTTGGGTTCGACAAAGGAAACGGTTGACACAACTAGAACACTAGGAAAGCCAATCGAATCTTTGAACGAAATGGAGAAAAAAGTTGCCTCACAATTTTGGCAGCATAACATTCACAAAAAGTCAAAAAAGTTCTTTTACATGGAAAATTAACAAGTATTTATAGGCCTATAGTCTAGGTAGCCGAATGGCCTTTCATACTTACAAATTAAGTAAAAGGAATTCTAGAAAATTAATCCTTAATGTGCATGACTAAATTCGGCTATGGAACATGAATTGTGAATGCTTCATGCTTAAGAAATGACAAGTGAATGAATGAAGCTCCAAGGGACCCTTGCTAGGTTCGGCCTCCCTTGTTTAGTGAAGCAATTAAGTGACAACCTTTTGCCAAAAATCATGAATTAAATGATGTTACTCCAAGGGCCAAAATAGGTGTGAATGCCGCAACCTGAAGATTCCATAAGTGTGAACATGGTGAACCAAAAAGACTTGTTGTGTGAACACAATGTGAACGGAATGTAGAGGTTCATGGAAGAAGTCATTCGGCCAACCATCTCATGCATGTATTATGTCCTTTTGACTGAATAGTCACTTGTTTAGATGAATAGGTAGCACAACATTCATGGCTCTTGGTCATTCATGAACCCTTGGAATCAATGCACCTTGCCATTCATGCATTTAACCGATTCATGCATCTTGAGTGTCCATGCACCTTAGCTGTCCATGCACCCTCCAAAAGTGATGTCTCTTCAAACCTCATGTGTTCATTGGTGTTCCTACACAAGACATGTGAACAAAAAATTAATTCTAGCCATGTGAAAATTTTGACTAATGATAACACAAGTAAAAGAATAAAATTCGGCTGTGACTAAATTTAATTAATCATCAATTAAGCATTTTAAAAAATAATTAATACTACTAATATGAACCCAATTTATTATATAGCATATTAAATAACTTTTAATAGACTTATTAAATTTAAGTCAATAGGAAATAAATGAAGTCAAAGTTGGACTTCATGAGTTGAAGTTTAGCTCATGAGCTAAAATTGAGCTGGGCTTGGACTCGTGAGTTGGCAGTGAGCTAGATCCGAGCTGGGGAACTGGAAGTGAGCTGAATTCCAAGCTAGTGAGCTGGTTTTGAGCTGAATGTAAGCTGACTTGAGCTGGTGGTGAGCTCGGTGAGCTGAACTGGACTTGTAGGAAATTGTACGGTAAATTCATAGAGCTGGGATAAGCTTTCTCGGAATGTCCTAATAGTGTTTCATCCCAAAGTTGAGCCACAAAAGCTGCAATAGACTCTTTATACACCTTGGCTCGAGCTCGAGTGACAGGACCTTGAGGTAGCACCATGGAGTCCTTACTCGAGCTAGCTGTTGCGTGAGGCATGCTCGCATCAAGCTCGAAAGCGTGTAACATTGGATATATGATATGAGGTAGCGTTGGCTACATATGAGGCACTTAAGTGCGAGATTTTGATGTATCCGATGGTATTCCAAGTGTTCAATAGGTATCTCTAAAAGAAGTTGATGTTTAATCTTGATGAATACGTCAAAAATGAGAAAGTAAGTCATTATGTGCAAGTGGCACTGGTATGTACATCGAACTCATGAGGATGACATGAGACATGATGAACTTGTGGTAAGAATATGTATATGTATATATGAAGAATAAGTTTAAGAGATCTGATAAAATGTAAGATTATGTTCATTATGTTATATGTATGATTAATGCTTATTTAAGTTGCATTTTATTTGCATGTGAACTTACTAAGCTTTAAAGCTTACCCCTTTCCTTTTTTTTTCTTATAGTTTTGCCAAGCTAACTCGAGGATCAGAGGACGTAGGAGCTTTCGATCACACTATCAATTGAATATTTAGGTATAGTTAGTCTCATCATTTTGAGTATGGCATGTGTAGGGACTTGGCCTTTTTGTTATGTGTCATATTGATTAGCCAAATATGTTCGCTCATGATAGTATTATGATTATTTTGTATATGGCCATGAGAGATGGCTCATATTGGTTATTTGGGTTGTAACCCTAATTAATTGTGCATGCATACAAATTTGTTATGCTTGATGTGATTGCTTGATGGATGTGTGGTGAAGTGTGAGTTACATGCTAAATGTATGTATTTGATGAGGCTTGTGGTTGTTTATGTTAAAGAGTATGATGGATGGCATGTTTGTTTAATGTATGAAATATGATTAATATGTATGACAATAATTGTAGTATAATGATGAATAGTTATGAAATTGGTGTGGAATACCATATGAAAGCTTAATGGTTTAAGTATGTGATATGTTGACACTATCAAGTCATAATCAACCATGAATGTGAATGCTTGAGTAGCCAAATGTGCCATGTTGCATGCTATGAAGTGGAATTGAGTATGTGAATGTTTAAGGGTGGCAAATGGCTTGGAAAATAGCCAAGAAATTGTCCAAATCGTTGGACACACGGGCATGTGTCTAGGCCGTGTGTGACACACGATCCGCCTCATGGGTGTGTGATCCGACCATGTGTCCCCTGCACCCTAACTATGCAAAATAGAATGCCCAATAGTAAACACACGGGCAGAGACACGACCGTGTGTCTTAGCCGTGTGAAGGACACGGCCTTAGGACATGGGTGTGTGCCCAGGCCGTGTGAAGTTTGCACTTGATTTGTGGACTTTAATTCATCACACAGCCTAAGCACACGAGCGTGTGACTTGGCCATGTGGCCTTATTTGCTTGATGACGTCATAGTCAGAGAGTTACACGGGCAGAGGACACGGGCGTGTTCTGAGCCACACGGGCTTGTGCAACCACACGGCCTACCCACACGGGCGTGTGACTCTCCAAAGTAGGAAAATTTTCTAAGTTATCCCGAAGTTCTAAAAGTTCTCATTTTAGTCCCGAACCACCTCCAATGTATGTTTTGGGCCTCATAGGGGCATACAAGGGATAATCTGCATGTGATTGAAAAAGGTTTCAATTGGACAAAATTTTATGGCCCGATTTTGTATGTTCGTTTATGTTTAAGTCCAGTAACGCCTCGAACCCTATCCTGGTGTCGGATACGGGTAAGGGGTGTTACATGTTTATCTAACAACAAGATTTCATATTTCATCATCAAACATCAAAGAAAACATATATTCATTAATGGCAACTTGCAAAATCTTTAATAGTTTTAAAATCGGATATACGGGCTAGCTAGATGAAGCTGCAATGATCTCAAAAACGTAGAAATTATTAAAAACGGGACAAAAACGAACCTCCAATTGAGCATCAATATGGCCAAACCCTAGCAAGCTTTCTTCCATGGTTTTTCATTTCCATATTCAGTGGTGATGAATGAAATAAGATGATAATTTGGCTTTGTTTTAATTATTATAACATTTATTAACCATTTTACCATTTTAACCTTTAATAACATTTAAAATTTTCATTATACCAAGCCATCACGTTCCACTAACTCAATAATGGACTAATTTCCAAATAAGGACCTCCTCCTTTAAGTTCTATAGCATTTAAACACTTTTAGCTAATAGAACTCCACTGTTACACTTTATGCGATTTAGTCATTTTTACCGAATTAAGCATTTAAACAGTAAAATTTCTTTACAAAACTTTCACGTAATTAATCTATCATGCTGAAAATCTTATTAAAATAATAAAATAAAAATTTTGACTTTGGATTTTTGGTCCCAAAACCATTGTTTCAATTTGACCCCAAAATTGATTGTTACAGGTTAGCTTTACCACCAGAACTTTATTGGATTCATAATGTTTTTCATGTGTCAATGCTACGGTAGTATCGATCCTATCCTTCACATGTTATTTCTCCGATAGAGGTAGAGATTCAGCTTGATATGACATATAGTGAAGAACTAATCAAAATCTTAGCTCGGGAAACAAAAGAGTTAAGAAATAAAAAGGTAGCTTTAGTAAAAGTTCTTTGGGAACGACATGGTATTGAAGAAGCTACCTGGGAACTTGGGGATACTATGAGAAAGCAATACCTGAATATTTTTACTAGTAGGATTTTCGAGGACGAAAATCCTTAAAAGGGGAGAGTTGTAACAGCCCATTTTTCAGTGAAATGGGAACAGTGGTTTTGAGACCACAAATCCGACCCAAAAATAAGATTTATTTTTATTTTATTAGATGGTTCATGTTATGATAGAAATGTCGAGTGAAAATTTTGATACAAAAATTTTATTGACTAAGTATTTAATTACGAGAAGGACTAAATCACATAAAATACGAAAGTTGAATTCTAGTAGCTATAAGGATTAAATAGCTATGGAATTCAAAACTAGAGGTCCTTATATGGTAATTAGACCATTAAAAAAAGTATGTAGATTTTTGGTGACTCATCCATGGAAATTTAGAAAAAGTGTAAGGACTAAATTGGAATTTGAAAAATAAGTAATTAATTAAAAGATGAAAAGAAAATATCATCTTATTTTTCTCATCTTCTTCAACCTAAAATACATGGAAACCCTAGGAGAGAGAGAAGAAACTTTCATGGCCTAATTGGGTAAGTTCCCTTGTCCCGTTTTTAGTAATTTTGATATTTTTTAAATCGGGATGGCTTAAACTGTAATGCCCCCGTACCCGAGACCATCGCCGGAGTCGAGTACGAGGTGTTACTAAACTTAATTCATTAATTATACAACTTAAACAATTTATTTTAGAATTTTCAGACAAACTGGCTAACTGTGTCATAGTCACTTAAAAATTCATATTTCGGGTTCCAAAACTTGAAATTAAGATCCGTAAATTTTTTCTGAAACTAGATTCATATATCTATCTAATAATTTTTTTCTAGAATTTTTGGTCAGGCCAATTAGTACAGTTTATTAGTTAAAGTCTCCCCTATTTCAGGGTTCGACTACTCTGACCCCTGTGTATTACGAATTAGATATCTCTTTGTACAAAGTTTTAATATTATGCTGTTTGTTTCTCATAAAAAGAGACTCAATAAGGAATCTTTACATATAAAGTAAAACTTCTAATTATTTTTTTTAAATTTTTGGTAAATTTTTAAATTCAGAACAGGGGATTCAGAGACCACTATGACCCTATTCCACCAAAACTTAAATATCTCATAAAATATAACTCATTTATCTGTTTTGTTCCATCCATATGAATATAGACTCATCAAGCTTCAATTTCACAACTTATTCATCATTGAATTCCACTTCTTACTATTTTTAGTGATTTTTCAAATTCACGTCATTTCTGCGGCAATATTCTGTTTTATAACAAATTTTACTTTACTATAGATTTTCATGAACTAAATAACATTTTAAACATACATGTCATCAAATATGATTTAGATTGGCCATTCCAATGGCTAATCACTTATAAACCCTTTTCTTACCAAAACATAACCATATCATATGATCATTTACACAAAGTGAGTATAGTGCAATACATGCCACATTCAAAATATACAAGCCATTTTACCAATTTAGGTCTTTGGATAGTGTGAACGAGCCTTCGACCTATCCCGATTCTCAAGCCGGCTTGTCAAAACTACAATGAAGGAAAAGAAGGGAGTAAGCATAAATGCTTAGTAAGTTCACATGTAAATAATAAGTAACATGATTATGCAATCCAACATAAACATCATTAAAACACTTATAACATAAAAATACTTACTATCTTACCACAATTTTGTCTCATCAAGTTCTCAACCAAGAATTAAACTCATACCTGTCCATTTTCACTTCTTCAACACATTCATCATCGAATCACTTTCATTTTAAGCATCCTCAATATTCTCTTAGGATTCTCCCGTTGAACACGTAGGAATATAATTTCGAATACGCGGATAGCGTGCACGTAAGTGCTATACTCATAACTGAACAAGCTCAATAGCTTTTGAATCTATGTAGCCAAGCTACTATGTAACTCGCCCATAAATGAACTCGGACTTAACTCAACGAGCTTGGGCGTTCACATCCATAAGTGAACTCAGACTCAACTCAACGAGCTCGAATGCCTAGTTACATCTCATGAACTCGAACTCAACTCAACGAGTTCAGAACTCAACCATCCTAGTGACATGTCACTTGTACCCTAATCTATTCCAAAGGTTCAAACGAGATTCTTTTCAATTACACATTTCGATCGCCTTCTTCAGAATATAGAAATCGGTACTTGCTAACATCTCATACTTATCAAGTTGTTCACATAATTTGCATATCACCAAATAATAATTTATAAAACATCATATTTCATGATAATAAGTATCATGTCATATAAATAACATTAAATCACTTAAAATAAAAATTATGTTACCTTATTTACACATGAACTTGCCTCGATACAAAATATTAGCAATCGAGCCTATTCCTCGTAAACTTTGTTTTTCCCTCGATCGCGACTTGAATCTCGTTTCTATTGATCTATAATGCCAAGTTAATTTATTTAATACATAAATTCATCAAAACAGCCCCTAATACGAACTTTGGCAAAATTACCATTTTGCCCCTAAACTTTCACTATTTGCACTTTTGCCCCAACGCTCGTAAATTAAACCTCATCCTATTTTCTTATGTTTTATGACATGATGATCATTTTTCCCTTCTACGGCAACATCAAATTCACACTCTAACATGTACTTATGACTATTAGGTATTTTTACCGATTAAGCCCTTTTACTCGTTTTCACTTAAAATCGAGTAGCACAAGTTGTCTAACATAATTTAAAATCTCATATTCTATCATAAAACACCAACGTACACAAATTTCACCTATGGGTATTTTTCCAAATATGAATCCTAGGTTGACTTATTGTTAGCATAAGCTAAATCGTGCTATCGGGATTCCAAAAACGTAAAGAACATTAAAAAAGAGGCTTGGAATCACTTACTATGGAGCTTGGAAGCTTGAAACAAACCCTAGCTATGGAGAACCCTTGAAATTTCGGCCTAATGAAGAAGATGGACAAAAATTGGCTTTTAATTTTGTTTTTAATTCATTTTAATAACTAAATGACCAAAATGCCCTTAATTAAAAACTATGGTGTTTTATCTTCCATTAGGTATTTTTGTCCAAACTAGTATAGTGGTCTAATTTCTATCCAAGGACCTCCACTTTAAAAACCCATTACTCACAAGTACTTAATACCTTTGTGAACTAGAACACACATTTTACAACTTTTGCAATTTAGTCCTAAATATCAAATTGGACCCTCTATCGATTAAATTTCTAAACGAAATTTTCACACAATCATGCAATCATGCCATAGACCTTAAAATGATAATAAAATAAATTTTTCTACCTCGGATTTGTGGTCACGAAACCACTATTCTGATTAGGCTCTAATTCAGCATATTACATAAACTATCTATTTAGGGGATTAATTTGAAAAGTTATCAAAGTATGGAAAATGGGTCATGGATGTATATGCTGAAAATTAGAAATTTATGGTAGAAAATGAAAGGTTGTTGATAGATAAACAACTTTTACAAAGTGATTTTTGATGAAAATATGACACTTTAACCATGAATTCAGTGGACTCAACAGTAAATTTTTACTAGATACAAAATTCGTGCAAACATACGAATGGGTTGATCCCAGATCAATCAAAGCAGTTACATCAGTATCATAAATAGAGAAAGTACCGGTAATAACATCTGGCGCAGAAGCATCCTCGTGAGCGTGAATAGCATAAGCCCAAGCTGGTGCTCATGCCTCGGATTTCACAGTAAAGTCTTTCGTCACGCCACGACTACCACTCACATTTTTGGGATTATAAGGTGGTCTACCTCTTGCAACAGTATTGCTCGGTCTCGTGGTCTGAGCTTTCTCTTTCTCAGATTTCTCTGGGCAATCTCTAAGATAGTTTTTGTAACGCCCCCACGCCCGAGACCGTCGCCGGAGTCGAGTATGAGGTGTTACTAAGCTTAATTTAACATATTTAGAACTTTGGATTATTTATTTCTACATTCACAGCTTTTAAGCTACTTGCATCACAGTCACAAGAAAAATCATATCTCAAGTTACGACACTCGAAATCAAGATCCGTAAATTTTCCATAAATCTAGACTCATATACCTATCTATTAATTTTTTTCTAGAATTTTTTGGTTGGACCAATTAGTACAGTTTATTAGTTAAAGTTCCCCTGTATCAGGACTTGACTGGTCTGCCTCTGTTTACTACGAACCATATTTCTCTTTGTAAAACATCCATATGACTATGAGGTTTATTTCTACTAAAACTAGACTCAATAAGGATTCTGAGGATATAAAATATACCACCTAATTATATCTTTATAATTTATGATGAATTTCTAAAGTTGGAATAGGCGATTCAAAAACTGCTATGACCCTGTTTCACTAAAATTTAAATATCTTCTAACATATAATTCCTTTACCTGTTTCATTTGTTTCATGTGAAACTAGAAATAATAAGATTCAATTTGATATGTATTCCATCACCAAATTCAATTTCTATGATTTTTAGTAAATTTTCAAACTCGCGTCAGTGTTGCTGCAGTATTCTGTTTATGGCAAATTTCATCCTTTCTATGAGTTTTTATGCACTAAGTATCTTAATAGTTTTCCTTAACATCAAACATAATCTACACTAACCTTTTTCATAATTTATCATTATCAAGCATTTCCTCAACCATTCCATCACCATACCATAAGATCATTTACACAAAAAAGGTATATTGCTATACATGCCATACTTAAATTTACAAGCCATTTACCAAAAGTCTTCCGGATAGTGTGACTGAGCCTTCGACCTATCCCGACTCCTGAGCTGGCTTGTCCAAAACTACAATTAGTAAGAAGGAGGGAGTAAGCATAAATGCTTAGTAAGTTCATAAGCAAATAATAAGTAACATAACAAACAGTTATGCCAATCAACATTAGCATACATCACTAAAACACATATCACATTTCTAAACATCATTCCTCATCATCTTATTACCTTATAGTGGTTGTATCAATACTCAACCCGAGGGTTAAATACATACCTGTCCAAAATAACCATTTCACATCACTCACCAATACTTCTCTTTACATCTCGAATATTCCTCCATTGAGTAGAACTTTACCAGTTGAACACATCGGAATATAATTCAGATACATGGATAATTTGCATATAAGTGCCACATATTCAATCAAGCAATCATGTAACCCGCCCATAAGCGAACTCGGACTCAACTCAACGAGCTCGGGCGTTCGCATCCATAAGTGAACTCGGACTCAACTCAACGAGTTCGGATGCCTAGTTACATCTCACGAACTCGGACTCAACTCAACGAGTTCGGACATTCGCATCCATAAGTGAACTCGGACTCAACTCAACGAGTTCGGATGCTCAACCATCCTAGTGACATGTCACTTGTATCCTAATCTATTCCTAAGGTTCAAACGAGCTTTTTCCCCGAACACTTATCCTTGCCGTCTTCCGTAGAATGTTGAAATCAATACTCGGTAACAATTATATTTAACAAGTAGTTCACATAATTTACATATTATTTGAAATTAACCACAAATCATACATTTCATAATAAAATTTAGCATAACATATAATTAACATCAATAACTTAAAAATAACCATTATGCTACATTATTTACACATGAACTTACCTTTGTTCCAAAATACAAAGATTTTGCAATTTAGTCCACAATCTTTTCTTTTCCTCGATTGAGGTCGATTCCACGTCTTTCTTGATCTAGAATAACACATTTAGCTTATTTAATACTCACATTATCAAATTAATCCTTAACTCAAATTTTGGAAAAATTACAATTTTACCCCTAAACTTTTGCATATTTACATTTTTTCCCTAGGCTCGCGATTAAACTTTATTCCTTATTCTTGTGTTTTACAACATGCTGATCACTTTTCTCTTCTATGGCAACATCAAATTCTCACTCTAACATGTACTTGTGACTATTAGGTATTTTTACCGATTAAGCCCTTTTACTCGTTTTTGCTTGAAATCGAGTAGTACTAGTTGTCTAACATAATTTAAAACTTCATATTCTATCATAAAACATCAAAATACACAAATTTCACCTATGGGTATTTTTCCAAATATAAACCCTAGGTTAAATTATTGCTAACATAAGCTTTATCGAGTTACCGGGATCTCAAAAACGTAAAAATCATTAAAAACGGGGCTTGGAATCACTTACTATGGAGCTTGGAAGCTTGAAACAAACCCTAGCTATGGAGAACCCTTGAAATTTCGGCCTAATGAAGAAGATGGACAAAAATTGGCTTTTAATTTTGTTTTTAATTCATTTTAATAACTAAATGACCAAAATACCCTTACTACTAAACTTTCCAAAAATTCCTTCCTGTCCTAATTTTGTCCATGAACTTAAAATTGGTCAAATTGCTATTTAAGACCTCCTCATTAATATTCCAAAACAATTTCATACTAAAAACTTCTAGAATGCAAGTTTGCAACTTATTCGATTTAGTCCCTACTTTCAATTTAAGCACTTTAGGCATAGAATTTCATCACGAAATTTTCACACAATCATGCAGTCATATCATAATCATCAAAATAATTATAAAATAATTATTTCTATCTCGGATTTATGGTCAGGAAACCACTATTCCGATTAGGCCCTAATTTGGGATATTACAACTCTCCCCCCCTTTAAGGATTTTCGTCCTCGAAAATCTTACCAGTAAACATATGTGGGTATTGATTTCTCATAGTTTCTTCGGATTCCCATGTAGCTTCTTCTACTCCTTGCCTTTGCCACAACACCTTCACAAGTGCAACATTTTTATTCCTTAGTTGTTTGACCTCTCGAGCTAAAATCTTAATCGGTTCTTCTTCGTAGGTCATATCTGGTTGTAGTTCAATTTCTGTCGGTGAAACTACATGTGAAGGATCCGAACGATACCAATGTAACATAGATACGTGGAACACATCATGAATCTTCTCTAATTCAGGTGGTAATGCTAGCCAATATGCTACCGGTCCAACTTTTTCAATTACTTCATACGGCCCAATAAAACGCGGACTTAATTTGCCCTTCCGTCCAAATCTAAGGACTTTCTTCCACAGAGACACCTTTAAAAATACTTTATCACCAACTTGAAATTCAATGTCCTTTCGTTTTAGATCTGCATAAGATTTCTGTCTATCTGAAGCAGCTTTCAAACAATCTCGAATTACTTTCACTTTTTCTTCAGTTTCTTTTATTAGATCAACTCCATAAATCTGATTTTCCTTGAGTTCAGTCCAATACAAAGGCGTTCGACACTTATGACCATACAATACTTCATAAGGTACCATTTTCAAGCTCATCTCATAACTATTGTTGTAAGCAAATTCTACCAACGGCAAATATCTTTCCCAACTTCCTTGAAATTCCAATACACAACATCTGAGCATGTCTTCAAGAATCTGAATTACTCTCTTTGATTGTCCATCAGTTTGTGGATGAAAAGCAGTACTGAAATTTAACTTTGTACCTAACGCGTCTTGCAACTTTTGCCAAAACCGCGAGGTAAACCTTGGATCTCTATCTGAAATAATCGACAATGGTATTCCGTGTAATCTAACAATTTCTCTAATATACAGTTCAGCAAACTTGTTAAGAGAATAATCCGTACGTACCGGGATAAAATGAGGCGACTTAGTTAATTTGTCAACTATTCCGAGATGGCATCTTTCTTTCCCGGAGTCAATGGAAATCCTGAAACAAAATCTATAGTAATCCGATCCCATTTCCATTCAGGAACCATAATAGGTTGGAGTAATCCTGAAGGTACTTGGTGTTCAGCTTTCACCTGTTGACAAATTAAGCATTTGGACACAAACTCTGATATATCTCTTTTCATTCCATTCCACCAATACATTTTCTTCAAGTCATTATACATTTTTGTACTACCCGGATGAATCGAGAAATAACCACTATGTGCTTCCTGTAGGATCTTTTGAATCAATTCCTCATTCTTCGGTACACAAATCCGATCTTTAAACATTAAGCACCCATCAGAACCAATTTTGAAATCTGACTCTATATCAACTTCACACTGTTTTCTCTTGGCTTGCAAATCTTGATCATCTTTCTGAGCTTCAGAAATCTCTAGAAAAAACATTGGTTTTGCTCTTAACTCTGCTAGAATCGAACCGTCATCTGACATTTTCAACTAAGTGTTCATAACTCTCAAAGCAAACAACAACTTTCTGCTCAAAGCATCAGCAACCACATTCGCTTTTCCCGGATGATAATTAATAACAAGCTCGTAATCTTTCAATAATTCCAACCATCTTCGTTGTCTCAAATTCAAGTCTTTTTGTGACATCAAGTACTTAAGACTTTTGTAGTCGGTATATACCCGACATTTTTCACCATACAAATAATGTCGCCAAATTTTCAAAGCAAACACCACCGCAGCCAATTCCAAATCGTGAGTAGGATAATTCCTCTCATGAGGTTTTAACTGCCACGAAGCATATGCCACCACTTCTCCTTCTTGCATGAGCACACACCCCAAACCATTTAGAGAAGCATCACTATACACCACAAATTCTTTACCTAATTCGGGTTGTACCAACACTGGTGCTTCAGTTAATAACTTTTTCAATTCTTCAAAACTCTGTTGACATTCTTCCGTCCATTCAAATTTAACATCCTTTCGGAGTAATCTAGTTATAGGAGCAGCAATTATAGAAAATCCATTTACAAACCGCTAATAATACCCAGCTAGCCCCAAGAAACTTCTAACTTCAGTTATGTTTTTCGGTGGTTTCCAATCAACAATGGCTGAAATTTTACTAGGATCAACCCGTATACCATCACCTGAAACAATATGACCCAAAAATCCAACTTCTCGAAGCCAAAATTCACTTTTACTAAACTTAGCATACAGCTGCTTATTTCTCAAAGTTTGCAAAACTATCCTCAAATGCTCAGCATGCTCTGTATCATCTTTTGAATAAATTAAAATATCATCTATAAACACCACAACAAATTTGTCCAAGTATGGCCGAAATATGCGATTCATTAAATCCATAAACACAGCAGGAGCATTTGTCAATCTGAATGGCATAACTAAAAATTCATAATGACCATACCTTGTTCTAAAAGCAGTTTTAGGCACATCCGACTCTTTTACCCGCAGTTGGTAATACCCAGATCTCAAGTTAATCTTTGAAAACCATGTCGCTCCTTTTAGCTGATCAAATAAATCATCAATTCTTGGCAACGGATACTTGTTTTTGATTGTCACCTTGTTTAACTGCCGATAATCAACACACAACCTCATAGAAGCATCCTTCTTTTTCACAAATAACACGGGAGCACCCCAAGGTGAAAAACTCGGTCTCACAAAACCTTTATCAGTCAACTCTTGCAACTGCGACTTTAATTCCTTCAACTCTGCTGGTGCCATTCTATACGGAGCAATCGAAATCGGAGCTATTCCCGGTATCAAATCAATACCAAATTCTACTTCCCTGACTGGAGGCAAACCCGGCAATTCTTCTGGAAATACGTCTGCAAATTCACACACAACCGGCACTGATTCAACTTTCTTTTCAACTTCTTTTGTATTAATTACATACGCCAAATAAGCTTCATCACCCTTTCTCAGATATCTTTGAGCCGACATTGAAGAAACCACACTAGGCAATGCCTCTGATTTATCTGATTCAACCCGCAGAGTTTCACCATTTCCACACTTTAATTCTATAATCTTTTCTTTGCGATTTATTTTAGCATCATGCAATGTCAACCAATCCATACCCAAAATAACATCAAACTCATCAAATGGCAACAACATTAAGTCGGCCGGAAAGTAATGATCCCGAATCATTAAAGGACATTTCTTACATACTTTATCGACAGTCACACATTTGCCTAACGGATTCGACACTCTAATCATAAATTATGTGTTCTCAATAGGTATATTCATACTAGACACTAATTTCATGCACACATATGAATGAGTAGAACAGGGATCAATCAAAGCAATAACATTAACATTATAGAGGGAAAATGTACCGGTAATCACATCAGGTGAGGAAGCATCTTCACGTGCTTTAATAGCATAAGTTCTAGCTGGAGCCCTTCCTTCACGTCTAATTGGTGCATCCCTAGCTTCATTCTTACTGCTTGCTTCGCTCCCGGCTTTTCTTGGATATCTTACTCTCGAATCCGCCCCACTTGTTTTTGTATTCTGAAATTTTTCTTTTTCAGCTCTCTCTGGGCAGTCTCTAATAAAATGATCCGAAGAACCACATCGAAAACATTCATTTGCTTTACACAGACCAAAATGATTTCTACCACACCGCTGGCACTCAGGTTTAACAAATCTCGAGTTCCCTACACTGGCTGCCGAAGTAGTCTGGGATTTAGGACCCACATTTTGCTTCTTATAATTCCCATATGATTGCCCAGCTGAAGCTTGGGAACGAGGATTCATATTCCTTGACTTTCTAGGTTGCTGTGAAAATGAACCGCTCATCGGTCTTTTCTTCCAATTTCTAGTCTCAGCCTCTACCTTTTTCTTTTCTTTAAGTAATTCTTCGGCCTTACAAGCTCGATCAACCAATACTACCATTTCTTTTAATTCAAGAATTCCAACAAATACCTTGATGTCTTCGTTGAGCCCGTCTTCAAATCGTCGGCACATCTTGGCCTCTGTAGGAACATACTCTCTGGCATACTTACTTAATCGAACAAACTCTCTTTCATATTCTGTAACCATCATATTACCTTGCTTCAGCTCAAGAAATTCTTTACGCTTCTGATCAATAAATCTTTCACTAATATATTTCTTCCGAAACTCTTCTTGAAAGAATTCCCAAGTTATTTTCTCTTTCGGTACCACCGAAATCAAAGTCTTCCACCAATTATAAGCTGAATCCCTCAACAAAGATATAGCACATTTCAAACATTCTTCAGGTGTACAAGATAATTCGTCAAATACCCGGATTGAATTTTCAAGCCAGAACTCTGCTCTCTCGGCATCATCATCAATATTTGCTTTAAATTCTTCGGCCCCTTGCTTGCGAATTCTATCAACTGGAGTTCTGTGAAATTTCATCAGATCCATACCTTGAGGCATCGGGGGTACAGGTTGAGGAATTGGGGGAGGTGGGGGAGGTTGTACATTTGGGTTCGTACGAACGAACTCAGTGTACCATGCACTCATCATTTGGAGAAAGGCTTCCCGACCCTTTTCTCCTCCTCCCTGACCAATAGTAGGAGGTGGATTTTCAGTGGCGCTGCTCCTTCAGCCGGAGCTGGTGCATTACTCTCTACTTCATCTGCCATAGCTAGATCGGGATCCATTTACTATAAAAAAAATCATTTAAAACGGTCAGAAGTCGTCACACTATCACAATTTATACATATGGCATGTATAGCAAAATCCATACATACAACACGTAGTCCGAGAACCGACTAAACCTGCTCTGATACCACTAAATGTAACGCCCCCACGCCCGAGACCGTCGCCGGAGTCGAGTATGAGGTGTTACTAAGCTTAATTTAACATATTTAGAACTTTGGATTATTTATTTCTACATTCACAGCTTTTAAGCTACTTGCATCACAGTCACAAGAAAAATCATATCTCGAGTTACGAAACTGGAAATCAAGATCCGTAAATTTTCCCTAAATCTAGACTCATATACCTATCTACTAATTTTTTTCTAGAATTTTTTGGTTTGAGAAATTAGTACAGTTTATTAGTTAAAGTTACCCCTGTTTCAGGACTTGACTGGTCTGCCTCTATTTACTACGAACCACATTTCTCTCTGTAAAACATCCATATGACTATGAGGTTTATTTCTACTAAAACTAGACTCAATAAGGATTCTGAGGATATAAAATATACCACCTAATTATATCTTTATAATTTATGATGAATTTCTAAAGTTGGAACAGGGGATTCAAAAACTGCTATGACCCTGTTTCACTAAAATTCAAATATCTTCTAACATATAATTCTTTACCGGTTTAATTTGTTTCATGTGAAACTAGACATAATAGGCTTCAATTTGATATGTATTCCATCACCAAATTCAATTTCTATGATTTTTAGTAAATTTTCAAACTCACGTCAGTGTTGCTGCAGTATTCTGTTTATGGCAAATTTCATCCTTTTTATGAGTTTTTATGCGTTTTCCTTAACATCAAACATAATCTACACTAACCATTTTCATAATTTATCATTATCAAGCATTTCCTCAACCATTCCATCACCATACCATAAGATCATTTACACAAAAAAGGTATATTGCTATACATGCCATACTTAAATTTACAAGCCATTTACCAAAAGTCTTCCGGATAGTGTGACTGAGCCTTCGACCTATCCCGACTCCTGAGCTGGCTTGTCCAAAACTACAATGAGTAAGAAGGAGGGAGTAAGCATAAATGCTTAGTAAGTTCATAAGCAAATAATAAGTAACATAACAAACAGTTATACCAATCAACATTAGCATACATCACTAGAACACATATCACATTTCTAAACATCATTCCTCATCATCTTATTACCTTATAGTGGTTGTATCAATACTCAACCCGAGGGTTAAATACATACCTGTCCAAAATAACCATTTCACATCACTCACCAATACTTCTCTTTACATCTCGAATATTCCTCCATTTAGTAGAACTTTACCCGTTGAACACATCGGAATATAATTCGGATACGTGGATAATTTGCATATAAGTGCCACATATTCAATCAAGCAATCATGTAACCTGCCCATAAGCGAACTCGGACTCAACTCACGAGCTCGGGCGTTCACATCCATAAGTGAACTCGGACTCAACTCAACGAGTTCGGATGCCTAGTTACATCTCACGAACTCGGACTCAACTCAACGAGTTCGGACATTCGCATCCATAAGTGAACTCGGACTCAACTCAACGAGTTAGGATGCTCAACCATCCTAGTGACATGTCACTTGTATCCTAATCTATTCCTAAGGTTCAAACGGGCTTTTTCCTCGAACACTTATCCTTGCCGTCTTCCGTAGAATGCCGAAATCAATACTCGGTAACAATTATATTTAACAAGTAGTTCACATATAATTAACATCAATAACTTAAAAATAACCATTATGCTACATTATTTACACATGAACTTACCTTGGTACCAAAATACAAAGATTTTGCAATTTAGTCTACAATCTTTTCTTTTCCTCGATTGAGGTCGATTCCACGTCTTTCTTGATCTAAAATAACACATTTAGCTTATTTAATACTCACATTATCAAATTAATCCTTAACTCAAATTTTGGAAAAATTACAATTTTACCCCTAAACTTTTGCATATTTACATTTTTTCCCCTAGGCTCGGGATTAAACTTTATTCCTTATTCTTGTGTTTTACAACATGCTGATCACTTTTCTCTTCTATGGCAACATCAAATTCTCACTCTAACATGTACTAGTGACTATTAGGTATTTTTACCGATTAAGCCCTTTTACTCGTTTTTTGCTTAAAATCGAGTAGTACAAGTTGTCTAACATAATTTAAAACTTCATATTCGATCATAAAACATCAAAATACACAAATTTGACCTATAGGTATTTTTCCAAATATAAACCCTAGGTTAAATTATTGCTAACATAAGCTTTATCGAGTTACCGGGATCTCAAAACGTAAAAATCATTAAAAACGGGGCTTGGAATCACTTACTATGGAGCTTGGAAGCTTGAAACAAACCCTAGCTATGGAGAACCCTTGAAATTTCGGCCTAATGAAGAATATGGACAAAAATTGGCTTTTAATTTTGTTTTTAATTCATTTTAATAACTAAATGACCAAAATACCCTTACTACTAAACTGTCCAAAAATTCCTTCCATGTCCTAATTTTGTCCATGTACTTAAAATTGGTCAAATTTCTATTTAAGACCTCCTCATTAATATTCCAAAACAATTTCATACTAAAAACTTCTAGAATGCAAGTTTTGCAACTTATTCGATTTAGTCCCTACTTTCAATTTAAGCACTTTAGGCATAGAATTTCATCACGAAATTTTCACACAATCATGCAATCATATCATAATCATCAAAATAATTATAAAATAATTATTTATATCTCGGATTTATGGTCACGAAACCACTATTCCGATTAGGCCCTAATTTAGGATATTACAGTTTTCTAAGGAACCGCATAGTTTTCTAAGGAACTGCACCGGAAGCACACTCCGCTCTTCACTCGACAGTTACCGTAATGTGGTCTATTACAGTGCTTACATTCGGGTCTGACATCTCTGACACTACCCACACTCGCTACAGATGTAGCTTGTGTTTTAGGACTAGAGCATCAGGTACCTCTGTCTCCACTAGAATATCCCACAGAAGCAGTAGAACGGTAGTTTCTTCGATGCTAACTGGTATGACTTTCCCATCAATCTCTTTCTCAAATCTCTAGCTTCAAATTTAGTGTGTCTTTTTTCTTTACTCAGCTCCTTGGCTTTATGTTCTCTGTCAACTAAAACAACAAATTCTTTCAACCCAAGGATCTCGACTAAAAGCTTTATATCCTCATTTAATCCATCTTCAAATTGCTTACACATTGTAGTCTCTGTCGGAATGCACTCTCGAGCATAATTACTCAATCAAACAAATTCTCATTCATATTTAGACACTGTCATATGGCCTTACTTAAGCTCGAGAAATTCTTTATGTTTCTGATCCAGAAACCTCTAACTGATATATTTTTTTGGAACTTGATTTGAAAGAATTCCCAGGTGACCCATTCTCTTAGCGCCACAGAAGTCAATGTATTCTACCACTACTAAGTCGAATATTTTAGTAGAGATATTGCACACTTAAGACGTTCAACTGGTGAAAATGATAGTTCGTCAAGAACCCTAATGGTATTCTCTAACCAGAATTCAGATATCTCAAGATCATCTTCAGCGGTAGCTCAGAATTCTTCAGCCCCGTACTTATGAATCCTATCAATAGGAGGCTTACTAACTCAGATTGGTTCTGTACTTTGAGGAATCACAGGAATCAGTTGGGGAATAGGAAGGGGTAAAGGTTGTTGAGCAGCCGGGTTCATCCGTACAAACTGGGTCAACCATTCATTCATCATCTACAAAAACGCTTCCTTAGCCTCTCCTTCCCAACCCTCACACACGGAACTCGTACCGCTCGAAGCTACTCCGTGAACAGAGGCTTGAGCGTTACTCTCTCCTTCATTAGAGTCAACTCGGTTAGATGTCATTGCTATATGAAAACATGTTTCTAAACGGTCAAGAGATATCACACTATCACAGGTTATATAATGGCATGTTTAGCTAGACTCCTACACATTACATTCAGGCTGAGAATTGACTAAACCATAGCTCTGATACCAACAAATATAACACTCTAACCCGTATCCGTCACTGAAATAGGGTTACAGAGTATTATCAAAGTCTATATTACAAACAAACAGAATTTTGATCATTTCATAACTTATCAATATTCATAATAAAACTAATCAAAATCATATAGAATGTCCCTTATACGAGCCCTATAGGCCCTAAATACGCGTTAGAAACAAGTCGGGGTTAAATCAGAAACTTGTAGAATTTTTCTAAAAATATTGAAAATTTTCAAAGCTGTATGGGTCACACGGCCGTGTGGCTAGGCTGTGTGACTCACACAGCCAAGAGACACGCCTGTGTCTTAGGCCATGTGGGCATTCGAAATGGGACACACGATAGTGTCCCAGCTTAACCCCCCTTGTAACTGAAGATATCTGGAACGCATAATAGCATGCACTTAGTACTCTACACATGCGACCAAAAATCCAGTACACGTAGTAGCTTGCACTTAGTACTACATACGTGACCTAACCATCTGATACACGTAGTAGCTTGCACTTAGTATTACACACGTGATCGAAGTTGTCGGGTACGCATAGTAGCCTGCACTTAGTACTACACATGCGAACTAACTATCTGGTACACATAGTAGCCTGCACTTAGTACTACACACGTGACCTACGACCATCTTAAACACATAGCATCCTACACATAGTACTACACATGTGTTCTCACAATGGATCATTCGTATCATTTCTATTCTAAAGGTTCAACCGGGAAATTTCTCACTTTTCAATAGTTAACAAATCCATTCATAGTCTATTTCAATTCGTAATTTACATCAAATGATCATTCCATATGCTGCGACATCTCATATAATAACGAAATATAATAACATAAAAAGAACCGATATATTATTTACATACAAACTTACCTCGAATGCGAGCACGACTATATATTTCGATTTAGTCCATAATCTCATTTATTTCCAATCTATGCCTGAATCTCATTTTCCTTGATCTATAATATCACATTTAGCTTACTAATTAGTCACACTTCATATGGGTCCAAAAATCATATTTTTACAAATTTTAGCACATATCATTACCATCATGTAACTCAATTCAATTAATTTTAGCACATTTACTTAAACTGTACGAGTTTGCCCATTATAATTATCCAAACAAGTATACACGAACATTTATTCCATCAATAAGGTTGGTGGGTTACCCAAATACATACATTCACTAGAGCAAATCAATCATATATATCATAGAACTATCAACTAAACATAGATAAGCTTATTATAGTATATTCCTTTATCTCATTTAAAAAATATCATTGCAATCCATCAACATTCAATGTTCAATCAGGACAATGACATTTTATCCATATCATGTTATTATGAACCTTTTATTCATACCTTCATGAATTTCTATTTGTCACATTCACTTAGTCAAGTAAATCAAGTGCACAACATCATATGAATATCAAACAAGCATAGGTACTCATCACAACATGAACATTCATCTCACATGTTATCACATACATATCATGAACTTTTATTCATACTTTTCTGAGTTTAGGCTAATCATAATTATACTTTACCCGAATGTCTTAGCTTCACATTGAAAATGGCTGGTATAGCTTAGTTGGAGAGCACCTTTGTCCAAAAAGGATGGTTCCCATTCGCATCGGGAGACATCACACTATCATAGATTTTTCGGAAGTATAGCTAGACTCTCAAACATGCTAGGTTAGTCTGAGAATCGACTAAAGCATAGCTCTGATACCACTAAATGTAACACCCCTTATAACCAGAGCTATCTGGCACGCATAGTAGCCTGCACTTACTACTACACATGCGACCAACAATCTGGTACACGTAGTAGCTTGTACTTAGTACTACACACGTGACCTAAGCATCTGATACACGTAGTAGCTTGCACTTTGTTCTACACACGTGATCGAAGTTGTCAGCTACGCATAATAGCCCGCACTTAGTACTACACATGCAACCTAACTATCTGGTACACCCTACACTTAGTACTACACACGTGACCTACAACCATCTTAAACACATAGTAGCCTACACATAGTACTACACATGTGTTCTCACAATGGATCATTCGTATCATTTCTATTCTGAAGGTTCAACCGGGAAATTCCTCACTTTTCAACAGTTAACAAATTCATTCATAGTCTATTTCGATTCGTAATTTACATCAAATGATCATTCTATAGGCAGCGACATCTCATATAATAACGAAATATAATAACATAAAAAGAATCAATATATTATTTACATTCAAACTTACCTCGAATGCGAGCACGACTGTATATTTCGATTTAGTCCATAATTTCATTCATTTCCAATCTATGCCCTAATCTCATTTTCCTTGATCTATAATATCACAGTTAGCTTACTAATTAGTCAAATTATTCATATCGGTCCAAAAATCATATTTTTATAAATTTACATTTTGACCCCTAAACTTTCACAAATTTACACTTTTGCCCCACCACTCGTAAAATGATTTATATCTAATTTCCTTGCATTTTAAGCCTAGCCAAATCATTTTCATAACTATAGAAACCCCTAATTTCCACTAAATCACACTTTTATGACAAATTTTGTAACTTTTGCAAAACTGTCCTTTTTAACAATTTCACTGAAAATCACATAGTAAAGGTCATTTATTGCACACCGAGCATTCATTTTCTACCATTATACATCAAAACACATGCATGTCATCCATGGTTAAATTTTTAAACACAAACCCTACCTCAAAATAGGGGTAGAAATGAGCAGATCTTGTTACGATGATTTCAAAAACATAAAAAAACATTAAAAACGGGGGTAGAACGGACTTACAGTCGAGCTTGGAAGCTTGAAAAACCCTAGCTATGTCTTCTCCATGCAAATTTCGGCCATGGGGCATAAGATGGACAAAAATTGGCTTTTAATTTTGTTTTTAATTCATTTTAATTACTAGATTACCAAAATGCCCCTAACTTAAAAATATTCAATTTCACCCATTTCATGTCCATTTTTGTCCCCCAAATTATCCTATGGTCTAACTACCATTTAAGGGCCTCCAATTTAAAATTTCATAACAATTAGACACCGCTAACATGTAGAACTCAACTTTTGCAGTTTTTATAATTTAGTCCTTTTGACCAAATTGAGTGCCCAAACGTCAAAATTTTCGAACAAAATTTTCACGAAATCATCCTGTGAAATTGTAGACCATAAAAATATAATAAAAATAAATTTTAATGTGTTGGATTTGTGGTCCTAAAACCACTGTTCCAACTAGGCCCTAATTCGGGATGTTACAACTCTCCCCCTTTAAGGATTTTCGTCCCTGAAAATCTTACCAGAAGATTGGTTCAGTTTTCACATAAACTCCACTATCTCATAATCATTGCTGAAAAACTTTTACTCAGGCTACGTTTAATACTTAGCTCTTTAATTTCGCATACTAAAGTTATGAACAATTCTGTGTTATACGACGCATCAATCAAATCTTGACTTCAATCAGAGAACTCATGTATACAATGGTCGAACCAATACTATCATAGAATATATATATACACATCATACTTGAATCCTCTCAGATTCAAATGGCGTAGTGTAACATCTCGAAATAGGGCCAAAACGGAACAGTGGTTGTGAAACAACAAATTCGAGGTAGAAAAATTTATTTTATTATCATTTTAAGGTTTATGGCATGATTTCATGATTGTGTGAAAATTTCGTTTAGAAATTTT